>NW_005842812.1:125077-133737 GCF_000455745.1 Alligator sinensis | reverse complement strand
CCCCCCCGCTGCGCTCTGATTGGCAGATTCGAAAGTTCGGCCCGGCACATCCTGCGTGACGCGAAGGAATGGAATGTGCGTGGGCGGGGCTGCGGGAGTCGGGGGGTGGATGGACACGTGCGTGGCTCTCCAAGCCCGGCGGGGCGGGACAACGGGGCTGGGCGGCCAGGCCACGTGCGTGGGCTCTGGACTGGGGGGAGGGGGACTATGTGGGAGGGCTGGGGGGCAGGACAGCCACTTGGGGAGTTTGGGGGGGCAGGACACGTGGGGGCTCCGGGGCTCCATGGTGGGGACACTGTGTGGAGAGTCTGAGGGGCAGCTCAGACTGGGGTAGGGCCATGGGCACCAGGGGTCCCCCATCTCTCCTCCAGCCACCAGCGCAATGAGGTTTGCCAGCAGGGCATCAGCCGATGTGCAACCAGTAGACCCAGGGACGTTCTCTTCCCGCTCTATTCAGTGTTGGCACGGCCACAGCTGGAGCGTGGGGTCCAGTCCTGGGCACTGCACTTCAGGAAGGACGTGGATAAGCTTGAGAGGGTCCAGAGAAGGGCCACCCATGTGATTAGGGGGCTGGAGGATAGGCCCTATGGGGAGAGACTCCAGGAACTGGGCCTGTTCAGTCTGAGTAAGAGAAGGCTGAGAGGTGACTTGCTAGCCGCCTACAAGTAGGTCGGGGGTGAGCACCGAGATCTCGGGGAGCAACTCTTCAGGAAGGCACCCCAAGGGAGGACAAGGACCAATGGGCACAAGCTAATTGAAGAAAGATTTAGGCTGGACATGATCATCTTTTCCATAAGGGTAACTAGAATCTGGAGCACGCTCCCAGCAGAGGTGGTGCAGTCGCCATCCTTGGAGGTGTTCAAGAAGAGGCTGGACAAGCACCTCGTTGAGTTTGCCTGAGCCCAATAACCCCCTGCCCATGGCAGGGGACCGGACTCGATGATCTTGCAGGTCCCATCTGGTCCGTCGATTCTATGATTCTGTCTCTGGTGCGGGGCTCAGACCTGGGAGCCTCCCCTGCCTCAAACTAGGGTTGGGGGCAGAGCAGGGCAAAAACGGCCCCTGTGGGTCTGCCCCAGGCACAACTGCCCAGCAGGGTCGTGGCCCCCCCCCCCAATCATCTTGGAGGTGTCTCCGTCCCCCTTCTCTGCCGGTGCGCGGCCTTGGTGCTCCCCTCTGTGCTTCCCAGGGCATGTCTGGAGCCCCCTCCTCTGCTCATGCAGCACCAAACCAATCTGCAGCCTCCTTTCCCTTGGCATGCCCTGTGGCCGCCCCCTTTCACCTACTGTGTTTCCCAAAACAGCTGGCAAAGTCCCCTCCCTGCCAGGCCTGAGCAAGGTTTGCTGGAGCAGGGCAGGAGCCAGGGGCGGGGGACTTTGCATCCCCCCACCCCCTAGATTCCTCCCACTGGGGAGAGGGAAGTGATGGGTGCCTGGGGGCTGTGAGCCAGCCCAGGCCTGCCCTGGGCAGCTCCTTGCCATGCAGCCTGTGTGGGAGCCCCCTGGGCTGCCCTCACCTGCTGCCCTGGGCTGGGCTGGGCTGGGGGCCCAAAGGCTGTCTAGCCCCGGGGAGCAGGAAACAAGCCTTGTCTGTGGAACAAAGAGGCCATCAGCATGTGGAGCCTCCCCTCTGAAGTACCCAGCCCCACTGTGTCCCCAGGCCTGCTTGGGTGCCAGTCAGGGACCTGCCTCCCCTGCTGCTTGCTGGGGGGCTTGGATCTGTGTCCCCAGCCAACCCCAGCGACACCCTCCCCCCCAACCTTGGGGAGCTTTGCAGGGTGAAGTCAGGCAACCGGTCCAGAGCAGTTGGGAACAAAGGCAGCTCATCAAGTCAGGAATTTAATCCCCTGCTGAAGCCATTGGCTGGAGGGAGAGACCGGGGAACAGTCACAATCAGCCGGACCCTGGAGACATGGCTCAGCTCCGGCCCCAGCCATGTCCGGTGAGGCCTCCAGGCCAGGCCAACCCCCTCCCACCCTGGCTTCCTTCCTCCGTGCCCCAGGGCTCCTGCCAGGAAGGTCAGGAGCAAGGCCCGGACCAAACCCATCAGGGCATGGCTGTCAGGAGAGCCTGGCATTGCCCAGCCCCACCCCGGAGAATGGAGGGTGTTCTTCTCTTGCAAAGAAATGGGGCAGAGTCTGTCCAGACTGCTGGGGCAGTTTGGTGGGGCAGGTGTTACAGCAAAACAAGCCCAGGCAAGAGGAAGGGAAGTGGCTGGGGAGAGCCACGTGACCTCTTGCTCTCAGTTCCTGGTGGGAGCTGGTGTCCTTGCCATGCATGCAGGGCGTAGGCTGGAGTGGGAACACCTAAAAATACGATAGCTCCAACAGGCTGGCACTTCCCTCCCCTAGTTTTCTGGGGATTGTGGTCCCCGGGGGACGAGGGCTTTCCAGCCAGGCAGCCAAATGCAAGAGAGGGACGAGCAACAGGGGCAGGGCTGGGCAGGATGCGACCTGGGGCTTGGGGTGCTGCAGGGGCTGATGCTTGAAGCTGCCCTGAGTTGGAACAGCTCTGGGGGGCCACCTTGGCTGTCTCCCCGCTCCCCTCCAAGCTGCATCTGGGGAGGGTGGGGTCTCAGGGCTGTGGTCTCTGAGCTCAGGGAGGCAGGAGATGCCAGGCCCTCGGTGGCCTTTGTGTCTGCCTCATCCTGGCCCCCTGGGCAAGGCAGAGAGAGCCCCTCCATGTGCCCCTGGCCCATCCCCAGGGGTATCTGCAGCCGCCAGGGTTTGATGGAAGGGTGCTACTCTTCCTGGGGACGGCCCTGCCTGGCTCTCGCTGCCACCCCCCACCCCAGCTTCCCAGGGCCAAGAGCGGAGCGTGGCCCCTTCCCTGTGCCCCTCTTACCTCGTCAGCCATGGGGAATGACATCAGGGGCTTCACCTGTGGCTTGGCGCTGCTCCCAGCAGGTGGAGCCGCCGCCGAGTTTTGGGGCCCTTGTCCGGGAAGCAGCAGGATCAGGACCCTTGGGCCCAGCAGAGGTTTGTTCCAGCCTGGCAAGGACTGCCATGGCCCCAGGCTTGCAGAATGCCAGGGGCAGCCTGCCCTGCGGGGACCAGGCCCAGCCAGCCCCATCCACCCCAAAGAGGCAAAGGGCTTTGCAAATTGCAGGTGAAGGAATTGCTGCCCCTCGCATGACCACACGTGTGCAACCCCCCTGTGCACTCATGTGAGCGCACGCAGGACAAGGCTGCCCAAAGGGCCCCAGGTGGATGGTGTTTCCAGGAGCCGGTGGACTGAGACCCCCACTCTCCTGTGCGGGGCGGTTGAACCACCCTGGTGAAGCAGCATCGAGCGACCTGGGCCAGTGCTTCGGTGTGGTGCAGTGCCCTGCCCAGCTCTGTCCATGGCTGCATCTGCTCTAGCTAGAGATGGAGGTGGCCCCTGACCCCCGCCCTGCAGCAGCCCCAACCCCTTCCCCCTGACCAGCGGAAGGCCCAGGGTGCCGCAGAGGCATGGGCAGGAAGAGGGAGATGTGCTCCAGCCTTGCTCTGCCAAGGGCAGGGTGTGTGGAGAGGGCAAGGGCCGGAGTGGCATGGGAGCTGTCTGACTGTGTGCTGGAGGCCCGGCAGGGCAGGCCGGATCTCGCGCAGCCTCCTCCACCCGCCCTACTTGCAGGCTTTGCCGCATTGCGGAGCTGGCCCCTCCTCCCTCCCCCGCGCAGAGGCTCGCTCCAGCCCATGCGGATGTCTGCTGTCTGCTCCCGGTGATGTGGTGGCTGCAGCCATAGCAGGGCCAGCCCGGCTCTCTGCACAGCTGGAGGCACAGGTCCCAGGACCGGCTCCATGCTCCCTGGATCCAGGCTAGGTCAGGCTGGGAGGGTCCCTGCTCCCTACCATGTTCCTGCTCCCCTTGGCCTCCCTGCAACCGCTGCCCATCCTGGGCTGCACCCTCCAGACAGAGCCAGGGCCCAGCTCTACCCTAGGGGAGCTGGTCACTCAGGGACTTGCCCCAGAACTAACTTTGGCCCTCAGCATCTCCCTGCTGTGTCCATGCAGGGCCTTACCCTGGAGCGGCTGCTCTGGATTAGTGCTAGCATGAGTGTGTGCCTGGACACCACCCCAGCCCTGAGGCCCCGTGTCCCTGGGCCGGCCTGGGCTGTGTGAGCGGAGTGAGATGCCCCAGAGCCACAGGGAATGGGTTTCCTGCTCCCTCAGCCCTATGGCAGCCAGAAAGGGGGCCTTCCCAGTGAGCCCCGCTATGCCCAGCTCTTTTCCACCCAGGAAGGGGGTCACTGAAGCCCAGGAGGGAGCAGGCTCTTCCCACCTCCCCACCCGGTCCCTAGCATGCAGCTGGAAACCCCCCCCACCAAGGCAGGCAGCCAGGCTCAGCTCAGACCACAGGCTCCAGCTGTCTTGGGGAGAAGGGCAGTGGATGGCCAGGGAAGGGCCAGCTGAAGAACCAGGGCTTATGAGCTACCAGGCTCCTCCCTCCGTGCCATGGGCGTCAGCGCCTGCCGCAGCCGGGGAAGGGGGAGAGGCAGGAGGAGAGACAAAGAGCGGAGAGTGCTGCGCTGGCAGGCGGAGCCCATCTCCCTGCCCCCTCCAGCTCCCGGCATGGGAACCAGCCTGGAGGGGCCCTCGGTCACCCCCCACCAGCGGGCCCCCCCCTCGCATTGGCGCACCAGGACGGGGCTGTCTGTGCCAGGGCCCCACCCTGTTTCTCTCCTGCCTCCTGGGGGGACCCAGGGGTCATCCACAGTTGAGCCTCGGTGGAGGCTGAACGCGGACAGGATGCACGTATCCAGAATGCCCTGCACCCACTGCTGTCCTGCCAGCCCCATCCTGCTCATCTGCCGTCCGTGTGCTTGCGTGTACTTTGAACACACTGGGCTGCCTTCCCAGCCGTGCCGCAGCTTGCTGAGCTGCTCCACGCGTGTTTGCAGCGGTGGGGCGTGGTGCTGGTGTAGTGAGGCCAGAGTCCTTCCCTCCCCAGGGTCATCCCAGCTGCATCCCAGGGACGCTCCCACGCTCCCCTCCTTTCTGTCCTGCCATCTCCTCCCCGCCAAGGCAGTCCTGGCACCGTAACAGCTCCAGCTGCTCCCAGGCTGGCCGGCTCTCATGCTCCTTCTATGGGAGGGGAAGCAGAGAAGGGCGATTACTGAGGCACATCCAGGCCAAGCCCCTTGCCGGCCCCTGTCCAGGCTGCAGGCTTCCCTGATGCACTCAGCACCCTGCTGCTGCAGCCCTTTGAGCTGGGCGGAGACAGGACAGGGAGGGCCCACAGCACAGGGGTCCTCTGGATGGCAGGAGGGAGGGCAGGGGGTGCCCCACCTGGGACAGATGAGATGCAGACCCCCAGGACCAAGAGACAATCCCCTCTCCTGCATGGCGTTTTGTGCTGCTGCAGCCCCCAGGCAGGCAGCTGATGGCCCAGGCTGCCTCCCTGCCCCCACGCCGGAGAGGGAAGCCATGTGTCCTTCCTGCCGGTCGGCAGCTGGGACGCCCATCTGGTGCCAGGGTCCAGAGCCTGTATGCGCTGGGGGAGAAATTCCTCCCCCCAGGGCTTGGAAAGGCACAAAGGATTGCTGCAAAGGGGATCACCCATCTGTGCCTAGCCAGGGAAGTTGCTTCCTGGGCTGGGCTCCTCCAAGTCCAGATTCCTGGGTCCTCAGGCTGCAGCAGGCAAAGCCAGGACCCCCTTTCTCCATCTGTCCTTGGGCATCCCTGTGGTTAGGGGCAAAGTGGGGGGTCAGACCTGCACCCGCAGGGGACCAAGACAGGGGCGCACAGGGCACCCTGCACTCAGCTCCTGGGGGTCCCCGGGGCCCAGCTCCGCCCCCACCTTCCCAATGCTGCTTGTTTGGCTGCCTCATGGCCGTTGGAAGGGGCTGGCTCTCAACCGCCGGATGCCTCCTCCCCTGCCCAAAATCACTGTGCGAGGCCTGGCTACCGGCAAACACAGCCGGGGAGGCCCAGCAACAGTCTCCTGGAGCTGCCTCGTTGCTACCAACAATCAACAGAGGCTGGTGCAGGAGAGGCCACCCCACAGCCAGGGACCGAGTGGTGGGGAGCAGCTCTGGTGTAGTGAGTGTCCCGGGCAGCAGCCTGCAGGATGGGGCTGTGCTGAGCCCCCCTGCCAGGGCCTCAGTCCCTTCCTAGCTGAGAGTGGCCCTGCCCAGCCCCTGGAGCTGCTCTACCCTGGGCCTGGAGCTTGAGGCCGTCACTGGCAGCTCCTGTGGGCAGGGGGACCACGGACACAGGGCTGACACCCATGCTCAGGCGTGGGCAGCAGGACCCTGGCAGGACGACGCAGGGCTGACATGCATGCCTGGGCACGGGGCAGTGGTGGATTAGCGCGGCTCTGCAGCCCTGAGTGTCTCGCCCGGTCGGCCTGCCCCACTCCTCTCGCCCCAGGGAACCAGGGAGGGACCCCGTCACCTTCCAGGGTCCCCTCTCTGCCCCCCGTCCCCTGCCCCCTCCCTCCCTGGCGCAGCAGGCAGCGGCTTTCCGCAGGCCACGTGATGGGCAAGGTGATAAAGGAAGAGCGAATGCCACCAGGGCCTCCTGTTCCAGCTCTTAGCAACCAGCTTGTTGCCTAGCAGCGGTTGTGGTGGAAGGACTCTGCCTCGAATACCTAATGAGGCTGTGGGCCTAGAGCCACCGAGACCCTCCGTGGATCTCCAGAGCCTCTGGCTCCATCCCGCTTTCCGCAGGCCACGTGATGGGCAAGGTGATAAAGGAAGAGCGAATGCCACCAGGGCCTCCTGTTCCAGCTCTTAGCAACCAGCTTGTTGCCTAGCAGCGGTTGTGGTGGAAGGACTCTGCCTCGAATACCTAATGAGGCTGTGGGCCTAGAGCCACCGAGACCCTCCGTGGATCTCCAGAGCCTCTGGCTCCATCCCGCACCCGCCCCTTGGGGCTTGGACCTATGGTGCAGGCTCTATATTCAGCCTCACGCCCCCCCGCCCCCCCCCCCCCGCACGAGGGCTGTGCAGGGGGAAACTGAGGCATGCAGTGGTGACCTCACTCCTGCCACATCATGGTGCAAGGGCAGGGCAGGGTTTGGATGCAGGTGTCCGAGTCCCCTGCTCTGACCTCTGCTTTTTCCTTCCTCCCAGAGCAGGAGTCCAGCTGCCCAGGCCCCTTCCTGTGGGGGAAACCAGGGCCAGTCACAGCCACCATCCCCCAGGGGCTTCACCCAAGGGTGACAGGAGGGGCTGGGGACAGGCTGCTGCAGAGGGTAGGGGGGTCAGTGTGGACCCTGGCTCGGGGCCCCAGCCAGGCCCGGCCTTGACTCCTGCCTCCAGCACTTCTCAGCTCTATGCCTTCCCCCTCTTCCAAACACCCCTTGTCCAATTGCTGGTGGCAATGCCCAGGCTGGGACCTTGGCAGGCATCCGCTGCCCCCAGCAGGATGTGACCCTGGGAGCAGATGGGACCAACGATCAGGATGCGAGTATCCGAAGTAGAGCGTACGAGGGTGCAAACAAAGCTGGAGCCATTTCCTGCCCCATGCAGGCAGCTGGAGGAGGGGGCTGGTGCCTGCAGAGCTGAGCTCCCGACCTGTCCCTGCCCCCTCTTAAGAGGGCACGGAGCATCCAGGGGCCCCATGCTCAGGCCGGGGCAGCACTGCTCCAAGTCCTTCTCTCTGCCCCTGTGCCCAGGCAGGGAGGCAGGGGCTGGGTACAGGCTAGGGGCTGCCTCCACATACTCCAGCGGGGCTAGACAGGGCCAAAAGCCGCACCTGGTCACAGGGCTTGGGCCAAATCCTGCCTCTGGCTCCCTTGTCCCAGCTGTGTCCTCAGCACAGCTCCATGGCACGGGATGTCTGACCCAGCTGAAGCCTTGAAGGAGCTGTCCGGGGCCTCGTTCCTTGGTGCCCGGGTCCCGGTATCTCAGCAGCTTCACAATGGATGGGAGATGGGGGTAGGGCTGGGTCCAGGTCTTCCTCAGCCCTCAGTTCTGGGACAAAGGAGCCCAGGCTTTGTGTGCTTGCAGCTGGAGAGTGCTGGGGACAGACACCTCTGGGGTGCCAGAGCCCAGGAATAACCTGGGGGGTGGGAACCGAAGGGAGCTCGGGACTGGCAGGGAGGGGCCCGGAGTGGAAGGCAAAGTGCCAGCGCTGGGAGCAGCCAGGGCAGGGAATGGGGTCTGGGGGCCACGCCCAGGACAACCGGGTTCTTCTCCTGGCTCTGCCCAGGCAGAAAATGGGGCCTGGGGACTGCACCCAGGACAAAGGGGACCATCCCTTGGCTCAGCCCAGGCAGAAAATGGGGTCTGGGGGCTGCTCAGGACATAAAATCTGGTCTGGGGGCCATGCCCAGGACAAAGGGGACCATCCCCTGGCTCAGCCCAGGCAGAAAATGGGGTCTTGGGGCCGTGCCCAGGATAAAGGGCCCTTCCCCTGGCTCAGCCCAGCTGCTCCCTGCTCCCCCCAGCCCCTGTCGGCAGCTGCGGTGCAGGGCGTGGTGGTGCCCCGGATCCCGCAGGCGGGGGCAGGGGGGGGGCACAGCCGCTGCACAGCGGGTACCAAGCCCCCCCACCCCCTTCTCCCGCACAAAGGAGCCCTGGCCCCCGGCTCTGGAGCAGGTGGGTTTCCAGCCCGGGCCGGGGGGGCTCACAGCTGTCCGAGGGCAGCCCCCGACGTGCGGGCGGGGTGCGGGTGCGGGACACGGCCCCGCCCGCTGCCTTTGTCTGAGGATGCCCCCGGCTCCGGGATGCTG
>NW_005842812.1:117392-124630 GCF_000455745.1 Alligator sinensis | reverse complement strand
GCCCGCACGGGGTGGCGTCGGGGAGGGGGCGAGGGGCAGCGCATGGGGAGAGCCGGCAGAACCAGGCTGGTCCTGGGAGGGGCTGAGCGGGGGGCTCCCAGCTGCTCCCGCTGGGACCCGGAAGAACAATGGGGCGGGTGATGCTGAGCTGCAGGGTGACACCCCGCCATGGGTCCTGGGGGAGAGCTGGGTGTGGCTGCACCCGCGGGTGACAGTCCCCTGGCACCTCCCCGGTGGGGCCCCCTGCCCTGTTGGCAGTGCTGGGGGACTGGCTCCTTGCAAGACGCTCCCCAGCAATGGCTGCGCTGGCTGCATGCCCTGCAGAGGCTGCCGCCAGCTTGGTCTGCGCCACGCCCACATGCGACGGGGACCATGATGGCTCCCACATTGGGGCGCTGCAAGGGCAGAGGCGGGCGTGAAGCAGAAGGGTCCAACCGCAGCGTGGACCCAGTGCATGCCGCTGCCAGGCTAATGGCTTCTCTTCTCCGGCTTTTCTCCGCAGCGCGAGTGCATCTCCATCCACGTGGGCCAGGCCGGCGTCCAGATTGGCAATGCCTGCTGGGAGCTGTACTGCCTGGAGCATGGCATCCAGCCCGATGGGCAGATGCCCAGTGATAAGACCATTGGTGGGGGTGACGACTCCTTCAACACCTTCTTCAGCGAGACCGGAGCCGGCAAGCATGTGCCCAGGGCTGTCTTTGTGGACCTGGAGCCCACTGTCATAGGTGAGTGTGCGGCCCCCACCCCAGACACACAGAGGCTTCCCCATCTTCCCGTGCTCAGCTGAGCCCCTGTACGGGGCCCGTGCCTGGGCAGGGACACGCGGCACTCTGCTCACGGGCTCCTGCCTCCCCTCTCCCCAGACGAAGTGCGCACTGGCACCTACCGCCAGCTCTTCCACCCTGAGCAGCTGATCACAGGCAAGGAGGATGCCGCCAACAACTACGCCCGCCCGCGGGCACTACACCATCGGCAAGGAAATCATTGACCTGGTGCTGGACCGCATCCGCAAGCTGGTATGCATCAGTTCTCTTGCAGGGGGGATAGGCAGGGGCAAGGACAAGGGAGTCTTATGGATGACGGGGCGCATGTGTGCGTGCACGTATATGTATATATTTCATCTCCAGTCTCTCTTACTTTATATTTCTTTCTTGGTTCTCTTCCCAGCAGGCTCCTTTCCCACTGGCTGGTCCAAGGCTGTTAACCAAACACACACACTAGCTATAAAGTCTGTAGCCCAACATGCACTTATGTAGATTTCTTTCTTTAATATTCATAATAAAATTTAGCAAACAAGCTGAGGATCAGTTGCCTTTTCCTATTATTATTATTATTATTATTATTATTATTTCTGATTTGGGCCAAGCTACATTCAGATGGAAAGTGATATTCAATTTAAAAACAACAGGGAAGGCATTTTGAAATGGTATTGGCTAAGAAAACTGCCTTCCATAGTCTGGATCCATGAGAAGAAGCTGCCTTTTTTTCAAGAATATATTTTTAAAATACTATTTATTTAACAAAGGAAGTGTTATGTGGAGTTTGAATCTGGTTACAATGGAAGGCATTTATAATTAGTAACTCTACTCCCTAGACCACATTAATTCATAGATTAGGAGCTGTATAAGCAGGAAAGCTAGTTCTTTTGTTTAAATCCTGAATAGGTCAGAGAAGCAACTTGCTGTACTGAGTGCACTGAAACTGCCTCTGTCTGTGCAGAAGAGGCAGCTGCTGTTACAAGCTGGGTTAGACCCATCACATTCCTGTCCCAGGGATGTCCACCAGTTCCCTAAGGTGACCTTCTCGCACTTTGGCTGCTGAAGCGCCGAGTCTATCAAATGGGAAAGGAGAGCCTAGCAGCGCTCCAAATGTCATTCAACATGCACCTCCGACAACCGTGTTTACCTACAATTATAGCATTCTCTGTACTTATTTAAAATGACCTTATCAGCCCTGGCAGCTAATGCGTGTCCACTTTTCTTATTCTATGGCAAATAAACTCCGGCAGCGTAGAGCAGTGTCCCAGGTGGGTGGGTTGAGCTGGGAACATTACAGAGTAAGAGGAAGAATTTTTTAGGCAAGGAAAGAAGAGAACTCGCATTCCCGCCTTCCTGCTCCTTGGAAACCAACTTTTTCCAGCAGGACAACTGGATAATGGAGCTATTGTTTCCTTTGTCTCTCCTCTCCGACAGGCTGACCAGTGCACCGGGCTCCAGGGCTTCCTGGTCTTCCACAGCTTCGGGGGAGGCACCGGCTCCGGCTTCACCTCCCTGCTGATGGAGCGCCTGTCTGTGGACTACGGCAAGAAGTCCAAGCTGGAGTTCTCCATCTACCCGGCCCCGCAGGTCTCCACAGCTGTGGTGGAGCCCTACAACTCCATCCTGACCACCCACACCACGCTGGAGCACTCGGACTGCGCCTTCATGGTGGACAACGAGGCCATCTACGACATCTGCCGCCGCAACCTGGACATCGAGCGCCCCACCTACACCAACCTGAACAGGCTGATTGGCCAGATCGTGTCGTCCATCACCGCCTCGCTGCGCTTCGATGGGGCCCTGAATGTAGATCTGACAGAGTTCCAGACTAACCTGGTGCCCTACCCCCGCATCCACTTCCCCCTGGCCACCTACGCCCCTGTCATCTCTGCCGAGAAGGCCTACCACGAGCAGCTGTCTGTAGCCGAGATTACCAATGCCTCACCAACGCTTGCTTCGAGCCAGCCAACCAGATGGTGAAATGCGACCCCCGCCACGGCAAGTACATGGCCTGCTGCCTGCTGTACCGTGGCGACGTGGTGCCCAAGGACGTCAACGCTGCCATTGCCACCATCAAGACCAAGCGCACCATCCAGTTCGTGGACTGGTGCCCAACTGGGTTCAAGGTGGGCATCAACTACCAGCCCCCGACAGTGGTGCCTGGTGGTGACCTGGCCAAGGTGCAGCGTGCTGTGTGCATGCTGAGCAACACCACAGCCATTGCTGAGGCCTGGGCACGCCTGGACCACAAGTTCGACCTGATGTACGCCAAGCGTGCCTTCGTGCACTGGTACGTGGGCGAGGGCATGGAGGAGGGGGAGTTCTCGGAGGCGCGCGAGGACATGGCTGCCCTGGAGAAGGATTACGAGGAGGTGGGGGTAGATTCAGTGGAAGGGGAGGGGGAAGAAGAGGGGGAGGAGTACTAAACAATGTCACAACGGTGCTGCTCTTACAGGGAACTTAAACTAGTTTAAAGGTGCAGCACGTCTGGTCCGTCTGTACACGTGTCACCTGTCACGGCAACGGATCCGTGCTTGCAAGCAGAGGTTTGTTCTGGACCCAACTGTTCATGTCTGATGAGTTCGTGAATAAAAAACTTTCCCTGTCTTAGAGGATCCGTGTCTGTGTTTCTTTTCCTCTGTGCATTCCTGAGACAGAACAGCTGCTGGCGGGGGGGTGAGAGGGGCGCACTGGCGCACAAGGTAAAACCCCATTTCTTGGCTCGCACAGGGACCAGGGGAAGGATCATCAGAAGGGCATTTCCTAGACTTCTGCTGGCAGCCACAACAGGGTTGGGGTTTCAGCTGAGCAAAGGGGAAGCAGGGGCTGCAGTTGCACTTCCCTTCATGGGAAATTTTTTTTTCTTCCAGCCCTGGTTCTTCCTGCTGGGGGGGGAAACGGAGGCTGCATCTCATCCTCCTTTGTGAACTGATGATGCATGGTAGGCCAGGGATGTGCCCTCCTCTGTAAGCATGCCCAGCGGAGTTGAAGCAGCTCCCTGCAGATGCAACCTGCCTGGCACTAGCTGCTCCAGGTCCAGTCTAAGGGCTGCTATGCCCCTTGGGGAAGGGAGGGTTTAACCCTTCCTGTCTGCAATGCTGTTACCATAACTGAGCACCAAGGAGCAGCTCTACTCTGGGATAAATATCTCTGGGCATCTTTAGGGCCCCAAAGCAGGTAGGATGCAATGGACAAATGAAGGGTCATGGGGAGAGCCCACAGCACGGGCAGGGCTCAGCCCCTCTACAGCCCACCAGGGTGTCTTGCTCTTGTTCTAAAATGCTCATTACAAGGCTTCCTGTGACAGCAATGGGCTGAAGCCCCAGCTTATTATACTTGGAGCAAGCTGACCACAGCTGCTAGCCATGCCCTCCCTGAACATGTTCATCTATAAGGTGTTA
This sequence comes from Alligator sinensis, assembly GCF_000455745.1. Classification (NCBI taxonomy): domain Eukaryota; kingdom Metazoa; phylum Chordata; order Crocodylia; family Alligatoridae; genus Alligator; species Alligator sinensis. Next base: position 120,471 of record NW_005842812.1, on the reverse strand, counting down.
CCCTGCATGCCTGACAGCACTGCTTCTCACCAGCCACAGGAGAGAGCTGCTTTTAGTTTTTTCACCCCTTTGTAATACCTTCAGGAAGGAGCTCCCAATGCTCTTGCACTGAGAGAATAGGTGCCAACAAGCTAAGGCATAAAAATAAGCCCTTTCTCAGCCGGTCTGTTTGTCACAACAGGCTCATGGCTTCAGAATCAGGAGAGCCTTTGTATCGTTCCCATTACTGAACCCCAGTGGAGAGGAAAGTGAGGACGGAGCAGTGAGAGGATCCATCTGGTCCCTGCAAAGGGTTGCTAAGAGTCCCATGGCAGGTCGGACAGTGCCCAGCCTAGGGGGAGATGGGAGGGAACCGTTCAAGGAAGGTCTCCAGTAAGGAAAAATAGGAGAGAAGTGGGTGGAAACTAGAAGCCAGCTCTGAGGCCTCAACCCAAGATTAAATAAAGCCTTTTTGGTTTCACTTTTGTGTCCCTTCTTTAACACAGACCTTTTTATTTCCATTCCCCTTCTGTTTTGTAAAAGCTTCTTTATTCCTCCTCACAGCTCTTCTTCTGCAAAGGTTGGCTGCATTTTAACCCCCCACAAACATGCAGCTGACCCTGCCGAACCCCTTCCCGTGACACCTGTAGGATCCTTGGCACTCGTCAGCACCGAGTGATCCCTGCTTTAGGGCTGCTTGTCCTGCCCCTCCTTTCCCCACGGAGGCAGGATATGCTGCTCCCAACCTGCAGACGACAAAATACCCAGAGTCGGTGAGCCCCGTCCGACTAGCAGGCAAAGGCTGAGTGTCTGTTGGCAGGAAAGAGCCCTGCCGCAGTGACTGGGGTGGGCCCAGGAGGGGCGGCTCCTGCAGTCTTCCTGCATTCATAGTGCACTTGGGCCTCAGAGCGCAGCCCCAGGGGACTCGGATGCACTGCCATGAACTGTTTCTGTTCAAGGGATGGCCCCTTGCGGTCAGTGAAGCTGCCCCCAGGCACAGTTCATTCCACGGCCTGCTCCTAAGAAACAAAAAGTGACGTTAAAAATATACCAGGCAGTGGGACTGCGGCAGCTACTTCTCTTTAGAGTCAGGCACCCCCACACAATCCTGCCCTGCTTGGGAGGGATGACGTGGATGGAGGTGGCTGCTCCCCCACTCCCTCCCTTCCTCTGTGCAGCTTTGCTTATTCATTGAGTCCCAGCTGGGGAATGAATAATAAAAGGAAAGGTGAGCACGGGCTGAAATCTGAGCAGGGAGGAGGAACTGTAGGTGCAGGGCTCCGAGGAGAAATGCTTCATCCTGCAGTGCAAGCAGGGAGCAGGGAACAGCTCTGAGTCTGGTGTCCAGCGTGTTCCCACCCCAGCACATGGGGGAAAACAGCCAGGCACAGCCAGGTCTTCTGCAAGGGGCAGTGGGGGTGTCCTGCCAATGAGGAGCCAGTCGCGAGCCTCAAATCTGTTTCCGTGCTCACTTGCTGGCAGGACTGGCCTGGGCTGATGCCAGGCGCAATACTGGGGTATGACAAGGAAGGCTTCACTGGCATTTCTGTGGCCAGGTGACGGCTGCACCCAGGGACCTAGTGCCCAGGCTGCCTGCAGCTGGCTCTGCTCATCTCTGGCAAGACGGGCACAGCAGGTGTGATGCTTTGCGTGCAATTAAATGCCAGGAGCCAAATGCTTCCCTGGTGCCATTCTGTATTGATCTGAAAGGATTGATTAACCATCTCCCTGGGTGGGGGCCACAGGACAGCCCAGAGCAAGGGGAAATAACCCTGAAGCACAAACACACAGCATCCTGAAGCTGCCCCCATCCTCACTACCACTTGGGTCCCTCTTTCCTAGTGCAGCAGCCTCCATGGTGTGAAACAGACCCGTTGCTGCTCAGAGTTCAGGTTATTTCAAAGGCACTCAGGAAACCAGCAGGAAGCCCTGGGATTTCGAGCTGGCGGTCTCAGAGATTAGCAGGAAACCTCCATTTGCACAAGAGGGGAACAGGTCAAGGCCTTAAAAGCCTCAGACAGGCCTTCCCAGCCTGCCTGCTCTCCCTCCACGCGCAAAACCTGTGCCACGAAAGAGCAGATCCGGCTGCAGCTGCTCACAGGCTGGCGCGGGGAAGGAGGAATGTTGGCGGGGCCTCAAGCCTCCGGCCAAAGGCAGCGCGTGACTGCAGCTGTGTCTACACAGGGTGTTTTGTGCCCTCACAATGCCTCGCTGCTGCCTGTCTGTCTTCCACGCAGGGCAGCTGCTGCAGGCGATGAGAAGGAAACTGGCCTGGCGCAGGCAAGGCCTCTGCGCTGAGCCAGGAGGGAGCCAAGTCTCCTGCACAGGCTGTTGCCAAAACAAGCTTCACAAGGCTGGACGCCCCTGGCACCTGCAGAGAGATGCCAGGAGGCCCTGCTGCCACTTGGCCAAGCTGTTTCTTAGGCCTGTCCGTGAACCTGAGAAGCAGCTCGGGGACATCTTATTCAGTACAACATCAGGGCCACATTGGCATCACTCCATCCCCTGGGCCTGGGGGCCGGGAGCCGGGACTGCTTTAACCGTGTCCTCTCTGGCTGGCTCACGTAGGCATCAGGTCAACCCTCATTCATTCCTACTGGAGCTCTACTTGGTGTTTGTGCAGCTCACCAGGCACCAGGGCAACCCCCATTTACCCCTGCGGGAGGGAAGGTTGACTTCGTGGCCTTGCAGCCTCCATCAGACATCAAGTTGGCCCCCATTCATGGGGACGTGAGGTTGACCTGGTGTCTGTGCAGAATGGTGGAAGGGGAAGATGGGCACTTCCTCCCGGGCGGAGGAGGCCTCCAACCAGACCCGAGTTGTGGCTTTCCAGGCCAGGGCACAGGAACTGAGGGCTTCTTCTGCCGGGGTGGGACAGGCCATCTCCCCCAAGCCTGCTCGGGGCCCCAGCACCCCTCTGCGCACACACCTGCTTGCTGCTGATGTGCCCGGGACACCTCCGGCCCATGCGGGAGTGCGGCAGGCGGGGGGAGCCCGGGGCCGGGGCGGCCCGGGGGAAGCGGAGCCGGGAGGGGAGGGGGTTCCCCGCGGGGGAGCTTCGCCCGGCCCCGGGGGGCTCCGGGCGGGGCGGGGCGGGGCG
>NW_005842812.1:116254-116733 GCF_000455745.1 Alligator sinensis | reverse complement strand
GCGCGGGAGCCAGGGGGCGGCGGGCGCGGGGGCCGCGGGCCTATCACGCGTGCCCCCCCTCCCCGCCCGGCCCGGCTATAAAGGCGGCGGCACGGCCGCGGCCCCCCCAGTCTGTTACTTACATCGACTCTTTGCTTGTCGGGAGAAGTAACGACCCCAGGGCCGGCAGCATGGTGAGCGCGGGGGCACCGCGGCCCGCGGCGTGCCCGGGAGCGGGAATCGGGGCCCCTAACAGGGGAGGATCGGGGCCCCTTGCAGGGCTCTGGGGCCGTGGAGGCTGCAGAGGGTCCGGGTGGGGGTGGGATCGGAGTCTGCGGGGCTGCGGAGGGCCGGGGAAGGGGGGATCGGGGCCCCTGGGGGTGCAGTGCAGTGCAGTGCAGTGCAGTGCAGTGCAGTGCAGTGTGAGGGCCCGGAGGGGGGAGCACGTGGGTGCCGACGAGGCTCAGCTCCCTTCAGCGGGGCGGGCTTTCTTGGCGCCA
>NW_005842812.1:107281-116014 GCF_000455745.1 Alligator sinensis | reverse complement strand
GGCTGCTGCTGCGGGTCAGCTGACGGCGGGGAGGCGCCCCACAGCGGTGTCCCGGCCTGGATATGAATAGCTCATTCATCCCTCGGGGTTTTTTCCCCTCCCCCCGGCACCCGTGTGCATTTGCACACTCACTTCCTCCTGTGACTCACGCCCTCCCTGCCTGAGACTGGCCCCATTCTGGGAGGGAGCTTGTGACAGTAAGATGTCCCCTCTGAGCCACTGCAGGCAAGGACGGGGGCATGAGGCTCCTGGAGCGCCAGAGACCAGCAATTCCAGCTGGGCCAGTCCGGGGAGCCTGTGTGTGGGCCTGGGAGGGCTGGGAAACGGTGTGAGATGAGGACAAAAGCCCTGGATGCCAAGAGCTGACTGTTGAGAGCCAGATAGCTTGGGGCTGTAGGAGTGGATGCAAATGAGAAACTTAATCCCCCTCCCCGCCCCCATTCTCCAAGCAGGGAGAATCCATCTCGAGTCACACCATGTGACCCTGCCAGGCCCACACATTGCAGATGCAGGGAGCTGGGGCTAGAGCCGGCTCTCCTGTCCCAGGGCTGCGAAATGGACACCGCAGCTACAGCCTGGCATCTCAGAGTATCACAGCAATGCCTTGCCCTTCAGAGGCTTTGCCCTTGTGCAAGCATGTGGTTGAACCAGGGCCGTGGGATGCAGAGGCAGTGGTGCAGAGACACTGCAGAGACGGGGATGACGTGACCAGATGAATTGCTCCTTCTCCCGCAGCGTGAGTGCATCTCCATCCACGTGGGCCAGGCTGGCGTCCAGATTGGCAATGCCTGCTGGGAGCTGTACTGCCTGGAGCATGGCATCCAGCCTGATGGGCAGATGCCCAGTGACAAGACCATTGGTGGGGGTGACGACTCCTTCAACACCTTCTTCAGCGAGACCGGAGCCGGCAAGCACGTGCCTAGGGCCGTCTTTGTGGACCTGGAGCCCACCGTCATAGGTGAGTGCGCAGCCCCTGCCCCAGCGCCACGTAGGCTTCCCCATGTGCCCAGCCCAGCTGAGCCCCCGCACAGGGCCCATGCCCAGGTAGGGACGTGCAGTACTCTGCTCACAGACTCCTGCTTCCCCTCTCCTCAGATGAAGTGCGCACTGGCACCTACCGCCAGCTCTTCCACCCTGAGCAGCTGATTACGGGCAAGGAGGATGCTGCCAACAACTACGCCCGTGGGCACTACACCATCGGCAAGGAAATCATTGACCTGGTGCTGGACCGCATCCGCAAGCTGGTGAGTGGGTGCAGCTTCCCTGGTGGAGGCTGGGGTAGATGCAATGGGAAGGGGGAGCTGACCTGCAGTGCCCCTCTGCGGCTGCACCTGGAGCAGCTGCCAAGCCAGCATAGCTCACAAGCCCCTAGTTTGCCCCTGCCCTCCACTTGGAGCTCCCTCTGGGTCTGAAGGACAGGCTTTGTGATCCTGGTCCCCAGTTCCCACCTGCCCTTCTGCAGGGGTACGGGCTGTCACGGTCTGCAGGGCCGAGCGTCATTCAAAACTTCCCCGTCCCTGCCCATGGGCACTGTAAAGCCTGACACAGCCCAGGGGGCAGAGAACCAGGGCACATTCCCCTGGGTGTGACTGACCCTACAGCTGGGGCTGGAGATAGTGGCATTTGGGGCCTGGGCTGTGAGCAGCTGTCCCCTGACCTGGCACTGCCTGGGGCCAAACTAACACCAGATGCAGGCCCCTCAGAGCCACCTGCCCCTCTCCTCATATTGCAGGCTGGGGCAGATGGGAACCTTAAGGAAGTGGGGCTGGAAGGGACCTCCAGAGGTCATCTAGTTCAACCAGGCAGGATCAGCCTTGTCCATCCTTTAAAAATCTGTTATTTAAACCCTTAAACTACCACCATTGACCTAAATGCGAGCAGTTGCAGGTCCTTCAAGCCTGTCACTGCCTTGCTAGGAGCCTTAGCTGGAATTATAAAGATGCATCAACATGATATTTCTATCTAATGCTGTAACTGGTGCAGATGGGACAAGGATAGAACTGAACTCCCCTTTGCACCAGCTGCAGCTAGAGACCAAACACCCCGTAGGAACCTGATTCTAGAGAATACCTGTGCGCGGCACGGAGAATCCTCAAATAGCACTCATTAGGGTACCCCTGCAAAGGGGCTGCGGGCTGCCAGCGACTTCCCCACCAAAGGCTGACCCTCCACCTGGCACTGGTGGAACTTCCTGCGGTGGGTGGTGTGACGCTGAGCATCCTGGACTCTGGGCATGGCAGGATTGGTCCCTCCAGGGGCTGCTAGGGATGAGCAGTGGGACCTGGACCCTGGCTGTGTGGATCTGCCTATCACTGTTCTGTTCCCGTCAGGCAGGTGCCTCTGCCTTTACTGCTACCTGACCAACAGCTCAGCTTATGCCGGTATCTGCAGCATGACTGATCCTAACAGTTCCTGCTGCTCTCTCCTCTCCGACAGGCTGACCAGTGCACCGGGCTCCAGGGCTTCCTGGTCTTCCACAGCTTCGGGGGAGGCACCGGCTCCGGCTTCACCTCCCTGCTGATGGAGCGCCTGTCCGTGGACTATGGCAAGAAGTCCAAGCTGGAGTTCTCCATCTACCCGGCCCCGCAGGTCTCCACAGCTGTGGTGGAGCCCTACAACTCCATCCTGACCACCCACACCACGCTGGAGCACTCGGACTGTGCCTTCATGGTGGACAACGAGGCCATCTACGACATCTGCCGCCGCAACCTGGACATCGAGCGCCCCACCTACACCAACCTGAACCGCCTCATCAGCCAGATCGTGTCGTCCATCACCGCCTCGCTGCGCTTCGACGGGGCCCTCAATGTGGACCTGACGGAGTTCCAGACCAACCTGGTGCCCTACCCCCGCATCCACTTCCCCCTGGCCACCTACGCCCCTGTCATCTCTGCCGAGAAGGCCTACCACGAGCAGCTGTCTGTAGCCGAGATCACCAACGCTTGCTTCGAGCCAGCCAACCAGATGGTGAAATGCGACCCCCGCCACGGCAAGTACATGGCCTGCTGCCTGCTGTACCGTGGCGACGTGGTGCCCAAGGATGTCAACGCTGCCATTGCCACCATCAAGACCAAGCGCAGCATCCAGTTTGTGGACTGGTGCCCAACTGGGTTCAAGGTGGGCATCAACTACCAGCCCCCGACAGTGGTGCCTGGTGGTGACCTGGCCAAGGTGCAGCGTGCTGTGTGCATGCTGAGCAACACCACGGCCATCGCTGAGGCCTGGGCACGCCTGGACCACAAGTTCGACCTGATGTACGCTAAGCGTGCCTTCGTGCACTGGTACGTGGGCGAGGGCATGGAAGAGGGGGAGTTCTCGGAGGCGCGCGAGGACATGGCCGCCCTGGAGAAGGATTACGAGGAGGTGGGGGTAGATTCAGTGGAAGGGGAAGGGGAAGAAGAGGGGGAGGAATAGATCAGTCCCTAAATCTCTGCGGCGCACCCCACTTCCAGAGTCTTAGCTTATGACACTAGCTTGCTTGTTACTGGGGGGAGGCGCTGTGTAGTGCTGCGCTGGCCCGCTGCAGCGCACAAGGGGCGCGGCACGCTGACTAGGTCGTCTCACTGTTCCAGTGTGATCATGTTGGTTTCCATGTGTCTGTATCCTCATGTCTGTGAATAAATGGCTTAAAAAATCAGTCTGTGCAAGTCATTTGGGGCCCTGTGGTGCATCCCAGGTCCAGCCTGCAGTGAGCTCACACAGTACCAGAGGCAGCTCCCTCACCCATGTCTATTTGTTAGCGCTGGCTCCAGCTCCCTCGATGTGTTTGAAAGGGCTCCCAGACCAGAGGAAGTGCCTGCATTAAGCTGTCCAGCCTACATGGAGCAAAAGCTGCTGGGAGCTCAAATGTGTGTGCCCAGTCTGGGTGGGGAGAGGAGGGGGCCAACATCAGCCCCTGAGAGTAGTCTGAGGTCCCAGGGGGTGAGGATTGCTCCATCTCAACTAGGTCAGCTTCCAAGAAGGAGTGTCCTGCCCACAGGTACAAGGGATTGGGTTTTAAGAGGTGTTGGGAGTGAGGTGGGCATGGGGTGAGGCTTCCAGGAGCCGGAGCATGGATGCGGGTGCCCTGCTTGCGTTAAGCTGGCTCAGCCTCCGCTCAATCCCCTGCTGGTTAATCCATGTCTTGGCCCTCCCCTTTGTCTCCAGGGGCTGAGCTGCCTCTCGTGGGGGGTGACTGGAAGCTCCAGGGGGGCCTGCAGGGGGTTCCTCTGTCCTCTCCAACTCCATGGGATGGCCCCATTAGTAAGTCTCCTCCCCCCCCCCCAGCCAAATGATTTGATAAAGACAAGAATAAAACTGGGCAGGGGTGGGCACCTTGCTTGGCACCCCCCCTTTTATAGCCACCCCCCTCACTCCAGCAGTGGGCTCAGCAGCCTTGCAAGCCATGGGCTTGGGGGCCTCCCTGGTTCCCAGCTGCTGCAGGTCTTCTGGGCCTGCTGCCGGCCCCAGGGCCTTTCGCACCGAGCTCCTGCCTAGGTCTGCTCCGTGCAGGTCGCAGCCCCTCCGGCCCCTGCAGCACCCCGCACCCCCTTTGGCCGGCTGGGCTTGCACTGGCGCTGGGCTTCCCCTGCACCCTGCTCTGGGGAGGGCTCTGGGCAGAGGGACGAGACCCCGGGCGCTACCCCGCTCCGGCGGGTGCTTCCGGGCCGGGGCTGCTGCTGGCCGGGGCCGGGGCTGCTGCTGGCCGGAGCCGTCCGTGCCCCGCAGGGGGCGCTGCTGGCCCGTGCTTGCACCGGGCGGGCGGCTGCGGGGGCATCCTGGCCTCGCTTCGACTCCGGCTCGACCCCAACTGCGAGTGCACGATCGCCTCGGCCCGACCACGTGCCCGCACGAGCCCTGCGGGGCTGGAAAGGGGCTTCCTTCTCCTTCCCCTTCCCCGGGCGGCAGGAGACGGGCTCAGCACTCAGCCTATCACGGTCCTCCCAGTCGCCGAACCCAGCCAATGAGGAGCGGCTCATTCAAGTATCGGCGGCCAATGAGCGGGGCCGGCACCGCCCCGGCGGGCGGGAGGGGTGCGGGGCCCTTTAAGAGCGGAACGCGGCAGACACTTTGTAGCGGGCGGCGGACACGGCGGATCCGGGTTGGGCGCTGGCTTAAAGGGGCCCCAGCGACGGGGCCGGGAGGGCCCGGGGCAGTCCCCCCTCCACCATGCTGGTGGGCGATGGAGCTCGGCGAGCGGGACGCGCTGTCGGTGCGGGAGCGGCTCTTCCACGACTGGGTCCGGGAGTGCCTCGTGAGTGCGGGCGGCGGGGGCTCGGCTCTTTCCCCCCTGTCCCGGGGTCCCCTGGGCTGCCCCGTCCACCCCGGCCCGTCTCTCCCCAGGGGAGGTACCGCCCCGCCGTAGCAGCCCGGGAGGCACCTGCCTGGGCCCCCAGCGCCCGCGCGGTGCGGCCGGGACCGCTCCGGGAGCAGGTCGCGGAGGTTGTTATTGAGACACCCGATGCTCCTGGCTGCGTGTCCCTTGGCCCGGCCTCTGCGGCTGCTGGAGAGCGGTGACCTGAGAAGCGTCTCTTTGGGGACCGGCCTGCACCCGGGGACAGCTGCCCAGCCGGGCGTGCTGTGCCAGCGCCAGGGCGCGGGTCCCACGGTGCCCCCTGCCCTGCTCACCAGGTGATCTCAGCCAAGGGCTGGAGGGTGACAGCAGCCCCCGCTGTGATCCGCTGCCCGGGCCGGGGGACTGGCGGAGCCTGGGCCCTGGGGGGGGCTCTGTCCTCCTCTTGTGCCCCAAGAGCACCTGGGCGAGGGGCGATCCTGGGCTGGACTCGTCTCTGGAAATGAGGCGGCAGCAGCTTGGAAACGTGCTTCTGGGGCTGGCTCCAGCAGCGGCTTGGGGGCTCCCAGCAGACCTCGTGTCGGTGGGGGGCGGCCTGGCTAGGTGCAGGTGGGGCAGGCCCTCTGGTTTGCCGGGCTCTGCGGAGGGACGGGATGGGCAGGGGGCCTGGTTAGTCCCCTGCTGGGACTCCCTGCAGTGCCAGGACTGTGCCCGTGGGTGTTGGTGGTCTTTGGCTGGGCTTGGAAATGAATGGGAGAGGAGGGGGCGACCCTGCTGGCCTTGTCCGCCGGCACCCCATCTAGGCTTAACCCCATGTTTCTCTGTGTTGGAGACTGGGGCAGCCTGGTTCAGGGCTGCAGCCAAGTATTGGCAGAGCTGGTTCTCAACTCTGGCTGGGAGTGGGGAGCGGGTGCTCGTGGGGGTCCCCCCAGTGCAGGGGATCTAGGCGTGTGCAGGTCCCTGGGTCTGAGAAGTTAAAGCGGCTCCTAGCTAGGGCTGCAGCAAACTCCTCCTGAATGCGCCCAGCTCTGCTGGCAGGGGGGCCATGAGGACAGCTGCAGGCCCCTGTGTAATGGGGCCCAGCTGTCCCACTTGGCAGCCTGAGGGAGGGAGGCCCTGCTTGCTGTTCATGTGGAGCCGAGATCAGCAGTGGTGTCTGGGACTAGAGAACTTCCCCACCTGTGCCTCTTGCCCTGGGGCCTCTCCAGGGTCAGGTCTGTTGGTAAAGCTTGCACCTTCAAATGGGAGGCTTCCCCTCCCTTGGGTGCTGCCGTGTGGGCTTCTCTGCCCCCCCAGTTCTGAGCCAGGTGCTGGGCTCAGCCGTGAGGGTTGGTGCCGATCCCTGCCAATGTGATGGAGGGCACAAGAGGCAGGACCAGGAGCTGGCCTCAGTGGTGGGAACGGACCCCGGGAGCCTGAGCTCCCAGTCCTCTCCTGTGGTGCTGGGGAGGAGTACCCAGGCACGCCCACACAATGTCCAGGCATCTGACATGTATGTGCCCCTGGGCAGGGGTGGACCAAGGTTGCAGCGCAATGCCAGGTGGGCATGGGGGTTGGAGGGCCCAGGTCTTGCTCATGAGGGTCGGTGCGTGGTGATGCCTGTTTACCCTAGCCTGGAGCTTGCCAGGGAGCTCTGCCTGGAGCGGGCCCCTGCCCTGCCCCAGCCAAGTGCAGCTGCCTCCCTTGGGCTCTGCATGGCTGTGTGGTGCTGGCCCCACCTTGCCCTCGCTGCCCTGGGATTCGGCAAGGTGCAGCAGGGCAGGGCCGGGGAGCAGCTTCTGCCAGCAGGCAGGTGTCCAGCACCATGCACCTGGCACTGGCTGTGTCCCATTGACCCTCCCCATGGGAGAGTTACACTCCTATCCTAGATCCCTTAGCATTAGTCCCTCTGCCTGCTGGGTGGAGGAGGGGACACCGGCCACTGCCTGTAGGAGGGCATGGGCAGCATTACTTTGGCCTCCCATTGCCTGAAAGGGTTAAAGACTGGGCCATTCATTACTGCCGCTCTGGTGCTGGGGCCCTGCCTGGACCAGCCCGGCCACATGCCTGGCTGCTGCCTGAGCCAGGCTGGCTATGGAGGCATTTCCTACACCCAGGGCAGTGGTGTCAGCCCTGCCCATTCAGCCTCATGGACCTAGCGTAGGCAGTCTGTGTCCCATGCTCTGGACCAGCCTCTCCTGCTGGGGGTCATGGGTGGGCACTGCCAGCCAGGCCCCGGGTGCCCTCTGCTTCTGGGGTGCAAGGGTGCCCAGAGCCAGCGCTGCTGACTGCTGCATTGGGAGTGGAGCCCGGAGGTCAGGGGAGGGGGAGACAGGGGAGGGTAAAGGTGTCTGTGCTGCTGCTCCTTCGGGCGACAGGTTCAGGCCAACCTTTGCCCGCTCTGTGCCGCGTCCACGAGGGAGGAAAGGTCACTGTTCTTAAAACGTGGACCTCGGAGCTGGGTGTGGGGCCGGGGTGAGGGCAGAGGCTCCTGGCTGCTGCCCTGGCAGAGGCCCCAGGGCTGGGGACGGAACGGGACACTTCTACACCTCCTTCCTGTGTACCTGCCCTGTACAGCAAGGGCCTTGGCTCAGCCCCTGACTTGCTGCAACCCCTGGTGCCGCTGACCAGGGTTGGGGGTTGAACCTTCCAGTTCCACGTCCTCTGCTGCCTTCCTTCCACCGCCCCACCCAAACCAGCAGTGGTGTCACCTCCCGTGTGTGTGTGTGTGTGTGTGTGTGTGTGTGTGTGTGTGTGTGTGTGTGTGTGTGTGTTGGGACCAGGCAGGGGGGATCAGCTGGGATCAGAGCAGGGTTAATCTCAGAGCTGCTCAGATCCGTCCCTGAAGGAGACATCACCCCCTTCCTGTCCCTGGGTAGGCCAAGGTGACCAGCCGGCATGATAGGACAGAGTGCTGCTCCCCCAATATCAGAGGCCTGCATGCTCTGGGGCTGGGAGGGCTCCAGCAGGGCCCAGGCAGACCCTGCCCTCCCTCTGTCCTGGTGGGGAGCGGGGTGGCAGGTGCTTGGCTGGCAGCTTGGAGGGGGGGGGCTGCAGGAGAGGCAGGTGTCCCAGCTCCAGAGGCAAGGCATGGGTAGCTGCTGCTTGAGGCTACAAGCCCAGGGAAGTGGAGGGGGAAGTCTGACCCATGATGTCCACACAGATCTGTGCCCTGCTCTTCACCAGCCTCTACCTCCTCTGCCACGTGGTCATAGCCCGCTTCAAGAAGCATGCGGACTTCACTACAGGTAGTGGGGGGCTGGGCTGGGCTGGTCACCCTTGTGCCTCAACTCCCAGGGCCGGTTCACAGCCCTCTGCAGCGGCTGCCCCTCCAGGGAGCCTCCTTCGGCTTGTTTACCCCTGCTTGTTGCCATCCCATTGCCATGGCATTGGTTGCTGTGGGAAATCTCCCCTGGTTACCATGGCAGCCTCCCCCCCCCCCCCCCCCCACCCCCCCCCCGCCCGGGTGCGGCAGGGGGGGT
>NW_005842812.1:100123-107258 GCF_000455745.1 Alligator sinensis | reverse complement strand
CCCCCCCATAACCTCCCCACAGCACTGGGAGACCAGCGTGTTCCCTGGCTTGGTAACAAGTGCTTCCCTCCCAGGGACTGCGGGAGCCTGGGAACAGGCAGGGAAGGGCCCCGGGTGAGGGGCTCCTAGCCAGCTACAGAGACAGGGAGCTCTGTGGGAGCAGGGGCCTGGGGATGCACCAGCCAGTGCAGCCAGACCCATGGCACCCCCACCCTGGTGCCCGCTGTGCCCCAGCTGCTGCTGCTGGCAGGGGAGCGGGGCTGTGGCCAGTGCTGTTTACACCTCATAAGGCCTGTCAGCAGGGCTATAAATATACTGGAATTGGCCCATGCACTCTCCCCTCTCCTGTACTGACAGCTCCTGGCCCCTGTCTCTACACGGGCCCTTGCTGGCTCTGCTTCCAAGGTAGATGCTGCCTGGCGTAGCTTCCTCAGGGGGACCATTTCCATGATGCCTGTCCCATCACTGCCTCTGCATTGTGGGGGCTGAGCCTTGGGCAGATGAAGCTGAGGGGAGGGACTGATGGACCAGAGGGGACCTGGGTGTGGGTTAAAGCTGGGGGAGGGGGCTGAGCCCCCTGCCTTTAGTGCTGGAACCCCCTCCTTACCCAGCCCAGCTCTGGCTGGGGCCTCCTGCAGTCCTGGGCTCAGTCCCTGCTCTCTCTACAGTGCACGATGACGAGGACGCGACTGTCAACAGGATCGCGTGAGTGCCTGCCCCTGCCTCCTGCAGACCACCCCCCACATACATGCACGCAAACACATTCCTCTCCAGGCGCAATGTGCTGAGACCTGGCCGGACTCATGCCACCCCAACTTGTGTCCAGGGCAGCTGCCCCTGGGCTGTTCTCTACTTGCAATCCAGCAGCAGCTGGCATCTCCCCGTGGGTAATGGGCAGGGAGGGGCCTGTGACATCCCTTTGCAGGCCAGCATGCCCGGGTGCCCTGGTGGGGGGGGCAGGGGCTCAGACCAGGGCAGCTCAGACAGCCTGTTCCCTCCTCCTGCAGGCTGTGGATGTGCACATTCACACTGGCTGTCTCGCTGGGTGCTGTGCTCCTGCTGCCCTTCTCCATCATTAGCAATGAGGTGCTGCTCTCCTTCCCCCAGAACTACTACATCCAGTGGCTCAATGGCTCCCTGGTCCACGGTGAGTGCCCACCCCTCTGCCCTGTGTTAGCTCCAGGGCTGGGCCAGGGGTGCCAGCAGGAGGGAGGGCAGAGCGGGACAGGGCACAGCCCAGCAGGGATGGGGGTGGTCCTGGAAATGCCCCAGGTAGGGCCCATGGGTCCAGCCTTGCACCAACCCACCTGTCTCCTCCACCCAGGCCTCTGGAACCTGATCTTCCTCTTCTCCAACCTCTCCCTCGTCTTCCTCATGCCCTTTGCCTACTTCTTCACTGAGGCAGAGGGTTTTGCCGGATCTAAGAAGGTACCAGCCCGCCCCTGTCCCTACCCCTGCCCTCCTCCATCCCCCCTCCCCCCCACACACCCATCAGACACTCCACCCTCTGCAGGGCATCATGGCCAGGGTGTACGAGACCTTCGTGGTGCTGCTGCTGCTGACGTTGCTGGTGCTGGGTATGGTCTGGGTAGCGTCGGCCATCATCGACAATGATGCCGCCAGCCGCGAGTCCCTCTACGGTGAGTGCAGCCCTGAGGGGGGCAGAAGGGGTCTGACTGGGGAGCACTTGGGTGGCCTCGGAGGTGATGGGGCAGCCCCCTTAGCAGAGGACTCTGGAGGTCGGGCTCCCAGGATTCCTGGCTTCTGCCCCCAGCTCTGGAGAGGGGGTGCGTGGCTCAGCGGTCCTGGGTTACTTCCTTGTCTGCTGGTGGGGAATGAACCCCTTCCCTTCCTGGAATCCCTGGCGTGGGGACTTGTCCCACCGTACAGGACAGCCCCTGATGTGAACCCCTGTGCCCTGCAGACCTGTGGGAGTACTATCTGCCTTACCTCTACTCCTGCATCTCCCTGTTTGGCATGCTGCTGCTGCTCTGTAAGTTGTTGTTGAGGTTTTTTGTTTGTTTTGTTTAGGGGGGGCTTGGGGATCCATGCTGAGACACCCCCCCCCCCCCCCCGGTCCCTGCCCCCTGCACCTGGGTTGGGGTCCTCCTGTCCGTGCCCTGGGGCTTACAGCAGGGCCCTGCTCCCCACTGCTTCTCCTCCCATCCCTGCACTCCACCCTGGCACCAAGCTCTGCCCCCAACTCCATGCCTACCAGGAGCAGTGCAAAGTCCGCTTTTCCCCCCCCCTTGCTGAGGCCCCTGATGCTGCTGCCATTGCTGAGGGCGCAGTGCCCCCTGGTGGCCCACAGGGGCTGTGATGGGCACCAGCTCTGACTCCTGGCTGTGCCCGCAGTGTGCACACCCTTCGGGCTCTCGCGCATGTTCACTGTCACTGGGAAGCTGCTGGTGAAGCCGAGGGTAAGGATTTCCCCCCTCTCTGGAGCCCCAACCTCTCCAGGCTGGCTGGACTCTGCCACAGGGCAGAGGCAGGGGGTGGCTTGGGACCCCTCTTGCCCTGGCTGGACACTCCCCACCCTTTCCAGCCCTGGCATCCTTGGGTGGGAGCATACATGGGTGTCAGAAGTACCAATAATGCTCTGCCCTCTCCCCAAAGCTGCTGGAGGACCTGGATGAACAGCTGAGCTGCACCGGGTTTGAGGAAGCTGCCATCTCCCGCAAGATCTCCTCCAGTGAGTGCTATGGGGGTAGAGGGGTTGGGCTACCCAGACCCCCACTCCCTCTGGAGTCAAAAGTCTCCTGCCATGCTAACCTCCCTGCTTCCAGGCACAGCCTCCTGCTGGCTGAACTTGAATGTGGCGGTGCTGCGGGAGAAGCTCCTGGTCATCCGGAGCCGGAGGATGGCGCTGGGTAAGGAGCTTGGGTGGGGCATGGTGTGCTCAGACGTTTGGATTCTGGTTCCAGCTGCACGGCGCTGGGCAGATCCATTTCCCTGCTCTGCTTTGGGATGCTGGGGGAGGTGGTCCTATGGGGACAGGCTGGGAGCTGTTGGGCTGGTAGGGAAGGGAGGCTCGGCAGCCCCCCGCCAGCCATTCACTGGGCTCCCTGTGCCTGCCGGCAGAGCTGCGACAACGAGCATCCCCCTGGCAGAGGAATCTGGGATACCCCCTGGCCATGCTGTGCCTGCTGGCACTGACGGTGAGTGGTTGGGCTGGTGGGGATGGGCGTTGCAGGGAGGAGGGGGCTGCCCCCTGCTCTCTTCACCCAGTGCCCAGCACTGGGCTGCCTGGGAGAGCCCTGTCCCTGGAGGGGTGGGGGCTGGGAGCTAGGACTCCTGGGTTCCATCCCAGTCCTGGCACTGACCAGCTGAGGGGAAGGGATGTCTCACCCTCCCCTCATGGTACCTGCTGCCCTCTGGGTGTCAGAGCCTGTCCAGGAGCCCCCTGTATGTGGCAGGGCCCTGGGTGCTATGTCCTACCCTCACCCGCTGCCCCCTGCCCAGGGCATCTCCGTGCTGGTTGTGTGCGTCCATGTGCTGGAGCTGCTGCTGGACGATGCTGCTATGCCGCGGGGCACCCAGGTACGGGCCTTGTGGGAGTGGGTGGAGGGGCCTGGGGGTGTCTTTGCTGCATCTTATCCCCTCTCCCCTGTCTTGGTCTCTACAGGACCTGGTGTGAGTTTGGGCCTCAGCTGGTGGCTGGGGTGGAAGTGTTGGAGGGGGTCCTTTTGGGAGGTGGCAGGGCTTACTGCTACATGCATAGGCATGTGCTGGGAGTCCTGCCCCAACCCACCCCCCCTGTGCTCTCCCACAGGACGCGCCCCTGGGTGAGGTCTCCTTCTCCATCTTCGGCTCCTTCGGCGCTGCCCTCCAGGTCATTCTCATCTTGTATCCTTGGCTGAGCTACCCCCAGCCCCCAGTTGGGATCTACCCCACAGGGCCTGGCTCTTTACCCCTCCCTTGCTGCTGCAGTCTGGTGCATTTGCTTTCCCCCCAGTTTTTCTCAGTCTTCCTTGACCCCTGGCTCAGCTACCTGATGGTCTCCTCCGTCGTGGGCTTCTACAGCTCCTCCCTGTTCATGAGGCTGCTCCCCCAGAAGCAGGATACCCCTATGACTAAGGTAAAAAGAACCTGCCCCTCATCGGTGCTGCAATTGCAGTGTGGCCAAAGCCCACCTGGCACCGGAGGGGTGGGGGGGCAGCTGCCCTCAGGATTCCTGGGTTTCATTCCCAGGTCTGCCCCAAGCTGGGGCCTAGGTACCCCCCTCCCTGGAGCTCCTGTTCTTCTGCCTCCTGCACTGGCTGCACAAAGGTGCTGCAGGCCTGGCAGGTTGGGGGGCAGTTTATGATGTTGGGTGGGGAGGGTCTTTATGGAGGCTTGAACTCTCACCTAGGCCCATTCACCTGCTGCGTCATGGCCCAGCTGAGTAGGGGGCTTGTGGGGCCCTTGTTCTCCAATGGTGAGGAGGGGGCTGAGCTGCAGTAGGGGGGCCGTGTGCCTGGAGGGGTACAACCGGCTCCCAGGACCCAAGGCTCTTCCTTTCCCCAGATCATCGGGAACTGCGTATCCCTGCTGGTGCTCAGCTCGGCGCTGCCTGTCTTCTCCAGGACACTAGGTGAGGCCCTGCAGCAGCCCCCAGCCTCCCCCAGGTGGAGGGGCAAAGTTACCAGCCAGCCTGGGGGACCCCTGGTCCTCATGGCATTTCCCCCCCTCCGACAGGCATCACGCGCTTCGACCTCCTGGGCGACTTTGGCCGCTTCGACTGGCTGGGGAACTTCTACCTCGTGTTCCTTTACAACGTGCTCTTCGCTGCCCTGGCTGCCCTCTGCCTTGTCAAGAAGTTTACGTGGGCCATGCAAGCCGAGCTCATCCGTGCCTTCGGTGAGCCTGGGGGGCTCTGGGGTTGGGGAGGGAGCAGCTGGCTTGGCTTTAGCAGGTGCTTTGGGCCCTTTTGTGAGTGGGGGGCTGCCCTGCCCGAGCCATGGCTGTGCTGGTAGTGGGGGCTTATGCACTGAGAGGGGAGGGGGCTGTGAGTGCTTGCTGCCTTTGACCACCTTCCCCCCCCCGCCCCCCAGGCCTGCACAAGCTGTCGCTGCCCGTGGCCCGCACACGCCAGCCCTGCAAGCTGAGCTAGGACAAGGTGCTGACAGCAGGGTTGGGGCCAGGATCTTGGTGACCCTTGGGGGGGCCTGCCCCTGCCCGTCTCAAAGGATTTGTTTGTTTTATGCGTTCTGAGCCAGAGAATCAAAGAACCCCAGAGGGGCAAGGACCCCACCACCCTTCACGGTGCAGGTGGCAGTTCCCAGGCACCCTGGTGCCGAGTAGGGACCTAGGCTCCTACCTACCATGTGCCCCAGCCTCTGGGAGCCTGGAACTAGAGGGAAGCTGCTGGGGCAAGAGGCCAGGCCCTGGAGCTGCTCTCCTGCTACCTCATCTTCCTCCCAGCAGGGGCTCCGGGGCTACGTTTTACATGTTCAAAGTGTCGCACTACAGCTGCTGCTACCCAGCCCTGCTGGCTGGGATGGTGGCCCTGGCCCTGTACCCATCTCCGCCTTGCTTCCTGAGGCTGGTGCCTCGGGCACATTCACATACCTCGCAGGAGCTTCCTGGGACACTAAATCGTGCACCGTCCGCAGTTTTTAGGGATGGGGTGGGGGGCAGGTGTGGGTTTAGACCGGGGCAGAAGGAAGCCCCTGGTGCAGGGGGCTGGACCAGGCTTGAGTGTATGGGGCGGGCAGGGGGGAGAAGGGCAGCAGGCCTGGCTGGCACCTCCCAGCGGTGAGGAGGAGGGGACCAGTCTCAGGGTGTGAATCCCAGGCCTTGTCTGTTACTGTGAACATGCAGGCAGGGGAGGGGGCAGCTAGGCCCCTGGGCTGTTCACCCCTGCCTGCCCCAACTGTGTTGAGTGTAAGAGTGTGTTGGGTCTGTTGTTACTTGCCTAGAGTAATAAATCCAAGTGGTGTCTTTTTTTTTTTTTAAAGAAAAAGTAAAGCTCTTTCTTGGGGGGGTGGTCACCTGGCTATGGGGGCCAGTTCAGGGCCTGGCACAGTCAGCCCCTCTATGCCCTACATGCCTGCCCCTGCCCAGGGTCCATGGTGTGTGTGCAGGGCCAGGGGCTCCTGGTAGCAGGGCCCAGCTTGCACATGTGTGTATGCACATGGACCAGGCACACTTGTTCACGTGCCTCCTCCCTGCTCAGCATGCGGCTTACCTAGTGGCTCCCAGCTTATAATTAGTCCTCTTCCTGCCTGGAGCTAATGAGTCTGTCCCCCGCCCACCTCAGGGGGTGGCGGTAGGGAAGGAGGGAGGGCAAAGGTGAGGGCTGGCCATCCGGGTGGGCGGGTGTGTTCCTGGCTTTGATGGGCTCATCTTCCCCCTCCTCCCTGCTGGGCTCATGGCCCCAGTCCCAAGGGTCTCCTATGGATGGGAGGGGGCTTGGACTGCAGAGTTGCTGAGAGCTGGGGGAATGAGGGGCACTGGCAGAGCAGCCCTGGGGGCAGCCATAGCACATGGGTGGCAGGGAAGGGGTTGTCGCCCCAGCTCCCTTCTGCACCCTTCCCCCATGCTTCCAGTCACTCTTCAGGGGAGGGAGTAGAGTGGAAGCTGCCACACATCGAGCCCACCCGCCCATCCTGCTCCAGCCCAACACAGGGGTGCAGCTGCAGGCTGCCTGCTGCAACATGGGTGCCTGGCCCTCACGCTGGCCCTGGCTGCCCCTTCCCACCGGGGCCAGCAGGAAGCACAGGAAGCCAGGTTTATATGGCAGGAAACAAGGCCGGTGCTGCCCACTCTCACCCTGGGCTGCTCTGGGCACAGGGCCTGGGGAGGGAGCTTCCAGCCAGAGGTGGGAAGCCTGGGCTGGTGGCCTAGCCCCAGCGCTGCCAGTGGCACCTGCTGCAGTAGGCTGCATCTTCCCCCAGCGCAGGGGGCTTGGGATGTGTAGAGTGGGGGAGTCTGGGGGTGGTGGGTCCCTGTGCCCCTTTACCCCAGCCTTTGCAGCTTCCCCCACTGCAGGGCCCAGCAGGCTCAGGGCAGGTGTGGGGGCTGGAGCCAGGGTGCAGGGTGGGTAGGTTGAGATCACAGCCCCTCATCCAGGGCTGGGGCTGCCTTAACGGGGTGTGGGTGAGGGGGCAGTTTGCGACGGCTTCTGGCGGGGGCCGGGCTCTGGGCACGGGGC
>NW_005842812.1:97074-97512 GCF_000455745.1 Alligator sinensis | reverse complement strand
GTGCCCTCCCCACCCAGCGCTGCAAGGCGCGGGTGAATGCACTGGCCATCGCCGTGATGAACATGTGGCCGGGCGTGAAACTGCGGGTGACCGAGGGCTGGGACGAGGACGGGCACCACCTGCCCGAGTCGCTGCACTACGAGGGGAGGGCGCTGGACATCACCACGTCGGACCGCGACCGCGACAAGTACGGGCTGCTGGCGCGCCTGGCCGTCGAGGCCGGCTTCGACTGGGTGCACTACGAGTCCAAGGCGCACGTCCACGTCTCCGTCAAGGCGGGTGAGGGGCAGCGCCCGGGCTCCCTTCCCGGAGAGGGGCATGCCCCCGCCCCGTACCTCGGTTTCCCCTCCCTCCGTATGCATCAGTTTCCACCCTTTCCCCGTGCCTCAGTTGCCCCATCCTTCCCGTGCCTCAGTTTCCCTCCCTGGAGCCCAGGCT
>NW_005842812.1:94894-95351 GCF_000455745.1 Alligator sinensis | reverse complement strand
GCGAGGAGGAGGCTTTGTCCGGAGCAGGAAGGGCGGGTCCCTGCCGCATTGCCCCCGCCTCTCCTAGGGGTGCCTGGCCCCAGCCCCGGGGGGCCGGGGGCCGCCAGCTCCCAAGCACCTGGGCTCTGCCGGTGTCTGCTGCCCTCTCATGCCCAAGCCGAGCACTGCAGGTGCTTCCCCGCGCCCGTAGAAGCAGGAAGGGCCTCCGGAGCAGGAAGGGCGGGTCCCTGCCGCATTGCCCCCGCCTCTCCTAGGGGTGCCTGGCCCCAGCCCCGGGGGGCCGGGGGCCGCCAGCTCCCAAGCACCTGGGCTCTGCCGGTGTCTGCTGCCCTCTCATGCCCAAGCCGAGCACTGCAGGTGCTTCCCCGCGCCCGTAGAAGCAGGAAGGGCCGCGACTGGGGCTCCCCACGGACGGGCCGGTCTGCCCCCCGCTCCCCGCCCAGGCCCCGGCCCCCGC
>NW_005842812.1:90428-94067 GCF_000455745.1 Alligator sinensis | reverse complement strand
GGGCGTGTGCACACGTGTGTGTAAATCCCGGACGGGGGGGAGGAGGAGGAGGGGGCTGCATCCCAGCAAGGGCGAGCCCCCGGGCAGGGGCAGGCGGGTGCTGAGCCCTCCCAGCACCGATCCTGGTTCGAGCCCCGCACGGAGCTGCTGCGGGGTCCCGACTGGGGGTGGGGGCTTGGCTCCCAGCAGGCACTGAGGGTCCGGGGTCTTCTCCCCAGGCAAAACCTCCCTGGCTCATCAGTTCGTGGAGGGGGAGTTCCTGGAGTGCTATGACCCCACGGTGGAAAGCAGTGAGTACAGGCGGGGGGGGGCCTGGGGCCCATGTGCTCTGCGTTGGGGGTGCGTGCGTGGGCAGACCCCCGGCCATGGCACGGTCTCGTCCCCAGCCCTTAGCCGAGGGCCTTGCCAAGACGCCCGGGAGCTGTGGGGCTGCCGGCGCTCCCTGCCCTGCTCGGGCTGGGTAGGAAGGGGCCAGGCAGGCGCTAGTGGCTTTTGCGTGTAGTATTTCCTGCCGCTGGCTTGTCGTGTTGTGACAGCTTGCCTATCCCGTCCCCACCTGTCTAGAAGCCTCTTCCTGCCTGGTGTGGGGTCACAGACCCTGTGTGCATGGAGCATGGCATGCAGGAGGGGCCTGGGCACATGCTAGGTGCTGCCTCTGTTGAGGGGATTGGGCCCCTCCAGCAGCGGGCAGTGCCTGCCACAGCCCTGGGGTGATGCTGCGTGCATCTCGCTCCTGCAGGGAAGGCCGTGTAGCTGGGGTCTTGCTGGGACCCTGGCCCCACCCCAGCCCTACACTTGCTTGGGGGCAGTCGTGGGCACATGGGGGTCCATGAGGGCCTGGACATGCCATGTGGGCATGCTAATGAGCATGTGTGCCTTCTACAGCCTACAACAAAATGCTGGTGTTGGGGAAGGATGAGTTCCATCTGCAGCTGGTGGACACAGCCGGGCAGGTGAGGCCGGGGGCAGGGAGGGGCAAGTGAGCCGGGCAGCTTTCCCTGTGCCCGCAGTTTGGAAGGCTGGCCTTGGCCCCGTGCATGGAGAAGGGCCAAGGGAGGGCAGGGCGTGGAGCAGCCTGGTCTGCACCTGACTCTGCTGTCCCGCCAGGATGAGTACACCATCCTGCCCCACTCTTTTGTCATCGGCATCCACGGCTACGTGCTGGTGTATTCGGTCACCTCACTCCGCAGGTCAGTGGGTGCTTGGGGGGAGGGAGGGGTGATACTGCTGGGTCTGCCCCTCTGACTGCCCCTCCTTTGACCCTGGGGTGCAGACGTGAGCGGCACCCTGAGTGCCACCACCCAGACCTGGCAACTCTCCAGCAGCAAGGCTTCATGAACCTGACCCAGGTCTTTCCCCATCTCCCTGCCCTCAGAGTGGCTCTGGCTGGTCCCTCCAGCTGTCCTCCCCAGCACTGGCTCTGAGAGCTGCGGACCCCAGCATGAGCTGCCAGCGGCCTTGGGGCAGCGGCTGTGCCAGCTCTGCAGCATTGTCGGGGGGGGGGGGGGCATCCAGGCCTGGTGAGTGGCAGGGGGAGGAAACTGCCTGACTCACAGAGCAGAGCAGGGCCCTTGTGGGTGCCCAGTGTCACAGGCCCTGTCCTGGGCACAGTAACCCCCCTGTCTGTCCCTCTGCAGCTTCCAGGTGGTGAAGACGCTGCACAACAAGCTGTATGAGAGCCGGGGCAAGACGCGGTACGTGGCCCCTCCTGCACCTGTCATAGCTCCTGGTCGGAGGGGATGTTGGCATGGCAGGGAGGGTGCTGGTGCTGCCCATCACTGGATCCAGGGCAGGGGCACCTCTATGCAGCCCCACAATGTGGGCTGTGCTCTGCCCTGGCTCCTGGCAGGGTCCTAGATTACCCCACAACAGTGCAGCCCACCGGAGCCCCTTGCTGCCAGCTCAGCACTTCACTGGAAGGGCTGGGTGGGTGCAGCCAATCGCCCCGTGGGCTCCCAGTGTGGGCTGGGCTTCCCGAGGTGCTCTGCTGATGGTTTCCTCCCCTGCAGCATGCCCGTGGTGCTGGTCGGGAACAAGGCAGACTTGTCCCTGGAGAGGTAAGGAGCAATACTCACATCCTGCCGGCCCTGGGTCCTATTGCTTTTCCCTGCCGGGGCTCAGGCTGGTACCCAGGGTGGGGGGTTGCTCCCCTCACCAGCCCTTTGCCTTGCTCCCTGTTGCATGTCCTCAGCCGGGAGGTGAAGACGGATGAGGGCAAGAAGCTAGCAGATTCCTGGGGCGCCATCTTCTTGGAGTCATCTGCTAAGGAGAACCAGGTCTGGCACACGGCAGCTGTGGCTGGGGCAGAGGGAGCCTGGAGCACGTCCTTCGACTGGGCTTCGAAGCCCACATGTGGGGCAGCTACAGACCCTGAGATGCTATGGGGGGAAGGGAGGAGTGTGGGGAAGCTTATGTGCTGTAAGGACTGTGTACAGAATAAGGGTCCTTGGACTTGTTCCAGCGCTGCCTGCAGCCCTTGCAGGACTGGGGCCGTCATCCCAGGCATGGGCTGCTGGCATGAGGCAGCTGCCTGGTGCTGTGAGGCCTCTGGGTCCTGCCACCCACCGCCCCTGGGCAGGAAGAGCCCTGCCACATGATGGGCAGGGCAGGGGGTCCCTCTGGCCCTCACCAGTTCATACAGCAAGACCCCCTTGTGCCCTGCAATGTGTCTGCCCTCCACCCCCAGGTGACGCAGGGCATCTTCACCAAGATCATCGAGGAGATTGACCGGGTGGACAACTCCTACGGCGAGGAGCGCAACTGCCTCCTGATGTGAGCCCCTTGCCCCTGCTGCCAGGGGTGCATGCTGCTGCCCCTGCCCAAGATTTCCTTCTGCCCTGGGGGAGAAGAGCCATGGGCTGGTACTGCCGGCCTGGAGGAGCTACGGGTATCTGCACACACTGTACCTCACTGGACGGCCCCCGCCCTGGGTGGCCGTTTTGCACACAGCTGTTGGCAGCAATGATGGGCTCCCAGCTCACACCATGGAGCCTTGCTGCTGGGTCTATTTAAGTTGGGTTTGGTTTGGGGGTCTCTATTTATAGCTGGTGTCTGACCACGCATGTGTGTGAGCACGGGGCCAGCACCAGCCGGAGCCCAGTCTGCTCATGGTTCCCTGCTCCCCCGACTTGCTCTTGGTGGCCTTAATTCTCCTGACATGAAGCAACTTGAAGGTCGGGCTGCGCCGGGGGCCAGGCTGTTTGGGCCGTGTCTCGTGAGAGGGTGGTGCTGTCGTGGGAGCTGGGGACGGCTCAATGGGAACGATTAAAGCTTGTTTTGTAAGCAAACCCTGCGCCCTCTCCCCTGTCTGTAGGCCGGGCCCGGAGGAAGAGCTCAGGGCAGTGCAGCTGTGGGCACTGCCCTCTGTGGGTGCCAGTGCTGAGTTAAACGCCCTGGCGCTGGGGGAGGGAGATCGCACGGGTCCTGGGCGCACCTGTTGCAGGGACGACCCACGTGGAAGGAGCGTTGCTGCCTGGATGTCATCACTGGGGGTCAAAGGTGATGCAGGCAGGGGCTCCCTCGCACGCTAGTGAGCTGGTCCTCATCTGCTGCTTCAAAGGCGAGGTGCTCAGGCTCCCACATGCACTAGGAAGGGAACCCAGGAGGCCTGGCTCCCAGAGCTCCTCTCTAGAGTTGGGC
>NW_005842812.1:88530-90397 GCF_000455745.1 Alligator sinensis | reverse complement strand
CTTTAGGGGCACTGAGGCAATGGCACGGGGCTGGGGTGAGGGGTCAAGTGCAGGTGTTCTTGGCCATGGGTGCCAGCCAGGGCTACCAGCTGGTGCTGGAGGTGCCACAGTCATCGCCCCATAGCTGACGGGATGCCTGGGTCGCAGTGCTAGATGAGAGGCCAATTACTCCTAATCACCTCAATTATATCGTTAGCAAAGAGGCAGTAACATTGAGACGCTGCCATCCAAGGTGCTGGCATGGAGTGAATGCAAATAGATGGGATCTTGGGGCTGGGGGAGGGGACCTGACAGCTGGCACCAGGGAGAGCCCCACTGTGCCCTTGCAGGTGAAGGACTTGGGCCTCCTGCCCTGACCCCAGAGCTCCACCCCAGCACTAGCTGCAGCCTTACTGGGCCAGCAGCTGCTCTTGAAGGTGCCCGTGTGAACAGGGCAGGATGGGAAGTGCTGGAGGAAGCCTCTCTGGGAGCCTGGCCCTGAGTGGCCCCTGCTTCCACCCCCAAAGGACCCAGGTCCTGGGGGTGCTGCCCATGTGCTGCCCTCCAGTGGCTGAACTGGAGATGGCAGGGATGCAGGCTCAGGACTGGGGCAGTCCTATGCTGAGGCAGCCGTGGCCCCAAGGAGCCTGTGGGTGCAGGGGGTCTGGGTAGTTCCCCGCACTGTGGGCAAAGGAAAGGCCTTGTTTCTGCGACGATGGCGGTGTTAGATCTGGCCCGGGGCAGTCAAGGGCTCCATCGCTTGTGTGCAATGAACAAACCGGGAGCCAGGGGGATGCAGAGAGCCTCAGCCCGTGGGCCTTGCAGAAGGGGACTGGCCCACAAGCCCCCCTGAGCCAGTGTGGGGGGAGCTGGAGAGGGCCTGCGCCTGGGCTGCGGCAGGCAGGTCACCCCTGGCGCATGGTCCTAAGTCCTGGAAGAGAAACTGAGGCACCAAGGGGTGGAAGAAGCCACTGGGGGCCACGTGCTGAGCTGAGGGCAGCAGGCGATAGTGCTACAGGCCCTGCACTGAGGGGCTGGGAGAGGGACAGATCCACTGCCTGGTAGTGGGGCTGCAGCTGCCACCAGTGCCGGTTCCCTTTGGGTCAGGGCCTGGCTGGCAGCTTGCCCGGCACCGCCATCCCAGGCCCGGCGCAGCGCACGCGGCAGATGGAGGCTCCGCTAATCCCCCCGCAGAGCCCGGGAGAGCCAAGGGCGAGGGAAGTGCTAAGCTGGGGGCTGTCCCTGCGTCCAGCCTTGCCTTTCCCAGCGTCCTTCTGCCCTCGCTGGGGTCTGCAGCCATGACTGCCTGTCTGCCTGTGCCCCCCAGGCTCCAAGCACGGCGGGGGTGTGGGGGGGGGCAGTGTTCGGCTTTCACTCGGGTCTCCCGTTCAGGGCTGCGGAGGAAGCTGTGAAAACGGGGCTGGGGCTGTGGCCCTGCCTGAGTTTGCAGAGAGCCTGGAGCTGTGGGCGCAGGTGTGAGCCTCCCTTGTGCCAGGCGAGCAGAGGGACCATGCAAGAGGGAAGGGAGGTCAGAGGGGTGCCCGGTCTGGGTGACCCTGCTGCAGCAGGGGCGCGGCGCTGGCGGCATGGACCCACCACCTCGCTTGGGTCCAAGGAGGAGCCATGCGGGGGCTCCAGCCAAGCACCCGAGATCCCAAACCCAGAGCCGGCTCCACCCTACTTGGAGCGGTGGGACAGCCCAGGCCTCGGGCTGTGGGGGTGTCCGTGCTGCGGGCGCTTCCCTGGTGGAAGTGCGGGAGTGCCCGAGGGGAGGTCGGAGCCCGGCCCCTGCTGTTTGCAGCCCGGGTCACATCTCACCGACCGCGCGGGGGGTCCCGCCAGCTCTGGGGCAGGAAGGGCTGGGGAAGAGACCCCGAGCTGAGCCCGA
>NW_005842812.1:75500-87322 GCF_000455745.1 Alligator sinensis | reverse complement strand
GCCCCCCAACATCCCCCAAACACCGGGGTAAGCCCCTGCCCTGGGGGGGGTTGTTAGCCCCCGAGCAGGGCCCCGCTCGCCCAGGGGGTCTCTTGGCGTCCCGGCCCCCCGTCCGGTGCCTGGGGCACATGCTGAGCCCCGTGGCCCTGGCAGCTGGGGGTTGGCGCCCGCACCCTGAGCCCCCCGGGCGGCCAGTGCATGCGTGGCGGGGCCTGGCTCTGTCCCGGTCCCTCTGAGGCCCCTTCTGCACCGCCACGAGGTGCCCGCAAGAACGCTCCACCCCAGACGCAGCCGTGTTCCCCTCTGGGAGCCAGGGGTAGGACCCAGGCGTCCTGGCTCTCCTCCCAGGGCCGGGCTCTTTCCCCCAGGTCCCGGTTCCCCTCTGTGCTGACCGCTAGCCCCCGGGGCTGCCCTGCTGCTTCCCAGGCAGGCTCCTCCCCCTGCCCGAGCCAGCTGGGGTGCCTTGCACCCCCCCGGGCTTTAATTGAGGTCAGGCCTTGCACGCGCCAGCGGCCCCGTGCGGCGGCGCCTGCTGGGAGAAGCTGCCCCAGATACACAGTGTCCAGGGGAGCTAGCGTGTGCTGTGCCCGGGGCATGGCCCTGTAGCTCACGGAGGCAGGGCTCGGGTGCACGGGTGCGTCTCCTGCATGGCTGGCGCCCAGGCCCTGACCGGGGTTTCTTCCCCGGGCGCTTGCAGCCACGGCTAGGGCAGCCCCGTGCTCCAGTGGAGTAGAGAGGGACACGCGCCAGGGAGCTCCCTCCTGCTTGAGGCAGCGGGTTTGGGCCGTGCCTGGTGTGAGAGGGCCTGGGGCAGTTTCCACGCAACCCTTGGGCAGTCCCTTGGGGGATCTGCGGGGTGGGGGTGCTGCGGACTGGTTGGGCATGTGGCCGGCTGGGGCCTGCGGTGGTTGGTGTGAGAAGCTGACTCCCCTCTGCCAGGAGTTGGGACTGAGGCCCTTCCAACTCACTTGCTTTATGGCCCCTTGAGTGGTGGGAACCACTTGAGTCGCCCAGAGGTGGATGCCCCGTGACCCCTGTGGTCTGTGCCAGGGGCTGGGAGCGGTGGCATCAGAGCCCTGGGACCATGGTGGAGCTAACGTGTCCCTCCCTCTCCCCCAGCTGCAGGCCTCTCTGTGAGGGACGACAGGTGGCGGGATGGATGAGCAGAAGCCGCCCAGCGAGGACAAAGACTCTGAGGCGCCAGGTGAGGGGCCGGGAGATGCCCGGGGGTCCCGGGCTGGGCAGGGGACCATGGGTGTCAGAGATGCCAGGGGATGGAGCCAGTATGTTTGACGGTCACAATGCTGGGTTTGGTTCCCGTGATCTGGGACTAGTTGCACCAGTGCAGCCTGGTGTGCATGCGGAGGGGGTGGGGAGAGAGTGCCCTGGTGCACTAGGGTTTCATCCCAGTCCCAAGACTAGTCCAGGCCCTGGGTGGAGTGGATGTGGCCAGCGTGACCCACCTGGAGAACCAGGGGACTCCATGGAGCCTTTGGGGGCCAGCCGTGACGTTGGCTCTGAGCCACGGGTGGGTCCCTCCTGGCAGCTGACGGAGCCGCGTCCTCAGAGGAGCAGGGCAGCGCGGAGGGAGATCCGCTGAAGCCCCCGGAAGTGGTGCCTGCCACGCGGGAGCCAGGGAGCACTGAGACAAAGCGGCCCCCACAGCCCTGCAGGTGAGAGCGGGCTAGGGCGGTCATGGGGAGCGGGTCCCTGCCGTTTGGCTAGGATGTGTGGGATCTGTGGGCAGCTGGGAGAGGAGATGGGACACCCCTGGGCTGAGCCTTAACACAGTGGGGGCCTGGTGGGGTGCACCCAGCTCTGGGGATGATATGGGGCCCTCTGTGCAGAGCAAGGGATGGCTAGGCTTCTGACCACGGCATCGGGGCGGAGACTGGATGTCTTCTGTGTCTCTTCCCCCAGCACCCTGCCCTGGCGCTGCGCCCTCTGCAACTGTGGGGACTGGAGCCGGCTGGGGCAGCGGGAGCTCCAGCGCTTTGAGCCAGGGCCCAACTGGACGGAGCAGCCACAGGGGCAGGAGGGCCCTGGCGAGGTCCCGGCTGCCGAGGACGACCTGTCCCAGATCGGCTTCACAGAAGGGGTGACGCTGAGACAGATCTCGGAGCCGACGGGTGAGCAGTGGGGGGCAAGCCTCTCTCCCCTGCCAGTGATCCTCAGCCCCCTGCTCTCCATCCTTGTTCTCTGGCCCCTGGAGATCCAGAAGTCCCTCTCCGGGTTCCAGGAGGGTAATGCTTTCCTCCCTGGTGCCAGGGCACTGCTGGGTTCACCACTGGTGTGCGGCCTGGTCGGCGGGGGTGCAGCGGCAGGACGGAACAGGGCTGAATGATGTGGACAAAGCTGTTTTCTCAGGGATCTCGCAGGTGAGCGGAGTCTGGCGGGACGGAGGTGCCTTGGAGGGTGGTACATGTCCAGTGTGGCAGGAGAGGAGGGGGATTCTTCCTGATGCCCCTCTCTCACTGTGAGAGCCCCCGTGATGGGTGCAGCCCTCTGGGGCTGAGATCAGGCCATATCTCTGGCCAGGCGGTGTCCTGCAGCTGTTGTCCCGCTGCAGAAGCGGCTGCATTTCGGGACTCGTGGGGGTCGTTTCCTGGCAGGCAGTCGGGGGCCCGTGCATCCGTCCCTGACCTGGCCCGGCTTCCTGGCTGCTTGCAGAAATGTGAACGCTGTCAGAGGATGGGTGCTACCCTTCAGTGCCACTCGGAGGGCTGTCCGCGGTGCTACCACTTCCCCTGTGCGGCTGCTAGCGGCTCTTTCCAGTCTATGAAGACCCTCCAGCTCCTGTGCCCAGAGCACCTAGCTGAGGCGGCGCAGATGGGTGGGTGCTGCTGGGATAATGGGCAGGGCGGGTCGAGTGGTTTCTGCAGGGTGTTGTGGGGCCCGGACTCCTTGGTTCTGTTCCTAGCAGTTTGGGATGTGAGCATGCAGCTGGAGGGTAGGGGTGGTCCTGGGAAGGGCCTGCAGTAGGTGCTGCCAGGCCTTTGGGCGGGTGCCTGCATCTGTGGGGCCAGGTGGAGAGCAGGCACGAGGCCAGGGGTGCCTCTTGGGAGTCTGGTGGGGTCACAGCTGCCTGTCCTCTCCAGAGGACTCGCGGTGCGTGGTGTGTGATGGGCCAGGCGAGCTGCGCGACCTGCTGTTTTGCACCAGCTGTGGGCTGCACTACCACGGCGCCTGCCTGGAGATCACTGTCACGCCCCGCAAGCGTGCCGGCTGGCAGTGCCCCGAGTGTAAAGTTTGCCAAACCTGCAGGTAGGCAGTTGACCCCCACTCTGGGCATGGGGACGGGCCAGGCTGCACTGCCTCTTGACGGGGTGTGGGGCTGGGAGGCAGGATTCCTGGGTTAGTCTTACAGCTGCGGAAGCAAAGCCAGGCTAGGTATGGTTGTGGAAGGGAGGCGGGGTGGAAGCCCAAACTCCTGGGCTCACTTCTGGCAGTGCCCAGTGTGGCTGTGTGAGCATGGACCAGTACCTTCGGGCATCTCTCATCCCATTGGGGCATGGGTTCCTGGGCTCCCCTTGGGGGCTGGAGCTGCATGGGGCCGGGTCCAGCCCTGATAGCAGCGCCCCCCCACAGGCAGCCCGGCGAAGACTCCATGATGCTGGTGTGCGAGGCCTGCGACAAGGGCTACCACACCTTCTGCATGAAGCCAGCCATCGAGAGCCTCCCCACCGACTCCTGGAAGTGTAAGGTGAGCCCTAGGGAGGTGGGTGTGCTGGGGGTGCCCCTGCTCCTGGGTGCCAGCTGCTTGCCTGGAGCCCAGGACCCTGGAGGGGAAAGGCTCTGTGCCCCACTTTCCAAGCCTTCCCGGCACTGCGGAGTGGGATTGGGGCCAGCCCCACTGGAGGGGAAGAGCCCCGTGTCCTTGTCCCACCGGCGGCCGGCTGCTCTGAGCGTACCTGTCTCTCGCATGCAGAACTGCCGGGTGTGCTCAGACTGTGGGCGGCGGCCAGCGGCTCTCAACCCTGCGTGCCAGTGGTACGAGAACTACTCGGTGTGTGAGGGGTGCCAAGAGCAGCGGCGCCGCAGCACGGAGGGCAGCCAGGCGGGTGAAGCCGAAGCCCCACCATGCGACCAGCAGTGAGTGCTTAAGTGGGGTGGGGTGCGTGGTGGGGGGGCCTCTGCTGTGTCGTGGGACTGCTGATGCTGGTGGGACTCAGCCCACGGGGAACGGTTTGGGGGGCCACCAGGCTGCAACTTGAAGCACAGAGAGGGGGGCAGATTCCTGGTTGCTGCCCCCACCAGGCCACGGAGGGTGGGGGGCGTGAGGGGTTGGAGATGGGTGTTCTGGAACGCTCCTCACCGCCTGCACTGCCTCGTCCCTGCAGCTCACCGCTGCCCATGGCCTGCATCGACTCGGCGGGCCCCCCCGTGCCCCCGTCCCCCGCGGGGCACGACCCACCTGTGCCCTCACCCCTGCCGCAGGCCAGGAGCCCTGCAGCAGAGCCCCAGGACAAGCTGCCAGCTGCGGACGAAGCCAAGCCGCCCGGTGAGCAGGGGGCTGGTGTGGGGTCAGGGGTCAGATCTGGGCACTAGGGTCAGCACCCCTGCCCTGGCAGGCTAAGGGGAGCCTGGCAGAGCACTAGGGGTGCTGTGGGACCTGCAGTTGGCAAGCAACCTGGGCCCCGCCGGTGGGACCTGGTGCCTGGCGGAGGCCCCCGCCAAGGAGGAGGCGATGGAGGTGGAGCTGGAACCACCGCCCCTCCCCGCAACCCCAGCGCCCTCGCCCCCAGCGCCCCCAGGTGAGGGGCAGGCCCACCAGGGGAGGAGGCTATGCACCAGGCTACCCCAGGGCATGCTGGGAGCTACGCTTTGAGTGGGGCTTGTGTGCTGCCCCCCCAGTCATTGTTCCTGTCTCTTCCCTCGCCAGACCTTGCTCCCACACCCCCGCCTCCCCTGCCCCCGGGCTGGAGCCTGCGGGCAGCCCCTGCATCTCTATGGACATGGAGCCTCCTGCCGCCTCCCCCGCCCCACCGCCCTCACCACCCGCTGCCGAACCGCCCTCCGTGGCGCCCCTGTTGGGCTCCCCGGCCCACGAGGGAGCCCAGCGGGGTAGTGAGGGGGAGGAGATGGAGACGGCCCCGGAGGCCGGGGCGCTGGCCAGCCCCTCGGGGGACGGAGCTCAGCCTAGCCCAGCCCCGGCACTGGGGCCCTTCCCGGGCCTGGCAGAGGAAGAGGAGGATGAGGAAGAGGAGGCGCCGAGGCTGGAGCGGGAGGGGGCCAGCGGGCACTGCTCACCCCAGCTGAGCGAGGAGGACGGGCTGGAGGAGCTGCGGGGCGTGGGGGACCTTGAGTCCAGCCAGACCCCGGTCAGCTTCGCCAGCGAGCCCAAGGGCTCGCCCCTGCTGCTGGAGCCTGAGGAGCTGGGTCCGGCCACCCCCATGGAGGTGTGCGGGGCAGGCACGAAGCTGCTGGGCCGCGGGGAGGAGGGCGGCCCTGAGCCCCCGGCCCTGCAACCCCGACCAGCCCTCATCAAGTCGGACATTGTCAACGAGATTTCCAACCTGAGCCAGGGTGACACCAGCAGCAGCTTCCCCGGGTCAGAACCCCTGCTGGGCTCACCTGATCCCGAGGGCGGGGGCTCACTCTCCATGGAGCTGGGCATGACGTCCACCGATATCAGCCTGCAGAAGGATGATGCTGCTCTGCTACCCCTTGGCACCGACTCGCTACCTGAGACGGATGACTCGCTGCTTTTTGAGCCGGCTTCTGGGGCCAAGGGTGAAGGAGAGAAGGGCCGGCGGCGCAGCTCCCCTGGGCGGTCCAGAATCAAGCAGGTGAGTGGGGATGGGGACACTTGGGGGCTCATACCACCACCTCCAGCCTGGTTGGTGTCCACATGCTGGCCTGCTGAGTCCCAGTCCAGATCGGGCTCTTTCTGCCCTATTGTGCTGACACTGCCAGCTGGGGCATTATCCAGGGAAGGCTGAGCTCCCTGCACCCCCAGAGCCAAGTGCCTTGTCTGTTTCCTGACATGGGCCAGGATGCAGGTTTGGGGCCCCCTTTGCTCCTGGTGCCCAAGGAGCTGCATCTCGTGGCGCTGGGAATTGACCCTGTGTAACTGCACCCTTGTCCTCCCCTGGGCCGTAGGGTCGCAGCAGCAGTTTCCCCGGGAGGAGGCGCCCCCGCGGCGGGTCCCACGGGGGTCGTGGTCGCGGCCGTGCCCGGCTGAAGTCAACCACTTCGTCCATCGAGACCCTTGCGGTAAGGCTGGGCGCCTTGTCCGGGGCTGGGGTGTTGCTAGTCAGCTGAAACCCTGCCTCCACCCCTGATACCTCCAGCCAGAGCCTGGGGGGCGGGTGGAATGTGCCCCCGGTGCAGTGCTTTGTGGGGTGCCAGGCCTGTCTCTTCAGGTGTTGGGGTCTCTTGCCTGTGTGTTAGGCCAAGGTGCTCCCTTTGTCCCAGCGTCCACCTGACTTGGGGGAGAGAAGCCCGGATGCTCGTTCAGCTTGTGCCCGGTGTCGGAGCTGAGGGCACCTGGCTCTCTTGGTCGGGGTGGGACGGGTGTCTTGGCCTTGCCTTGCTCATGCTGCCCCTGTCCCTCATGTCCAGCTGGCAGATGTGGACAGCTCCCCCAGCAAGGAGGACGACGAGGAGGACGAGGACACTATGCAGAACACGGTTGTACTCTTTTCCAACACGGACAAGTTCGTTCTCATGCAGGTGAGGGTATGGCTGGGCCAGGTGCTGTCTTGGGGGCTGCTGCGGCTCTGCCCCACCTCCCTGACACCCCCCTCCTCCTGCAGGACATGTGTGTGGTGTGCGGCAGCTTTGGGCGTGGGGCTGAGGGGCACCTGCTGGCCTGTTCTCAGTGCTCCCAGTGCTACCATCCCTACTGTGTCAACAGCAAGGTAAGGTGGCCCTGGAGGTTGTCGAGCAGCTGGACCCTAGGCCAGGTGCCCTGCTTCTTGGTGTGGAGGGGAGAGGGTTGCACCACCACACCCTTCCTGTCCCCAGTGGGCCTCTCCAGAGCCCAGGCCTGGAGAGCAGGCAGCAGCCTGGGCCTCCCACCCTGCTGGGGCCATCTCACGCGCATTGCTCTACCCTGCCATCAGATCACCAAAGTGATGCTGCTGAAGGGTTGGCGTTGCGTGGAGTGTATTGTGTGCGAGGTCTGTGGCAAAGCCTCAGACCCCTCACGCCTGCTGCTGTGCGACGACTGTGACGTCAGCTACCACACTTACTGCCTGGACCCGCCGCTACAGACTGTGCCCAAGGGTGGCTGGAAGTGCAAGTGGTGAGAGCCACTGTCCCACCCTGTGGGGCTGGACTGGGCCCTAGCAGCACTGCTACCCTGGTCCCTCCCACCTCGGGTACCTGCAGCCTTGCTGAGAGGGCAGTGGTGAGGCCAGGGGAGCTGGGTCTCCAGCACATGGGGCTGTGGGAGCTGCCTGCAGGCTGAGGGCCAAGAGGTGGCTGCCAGCCTGCAGGGGTGGGGTGCAAGGCATGGTGGACCAAGGGGGGGGCCGCGGTGAGAAATTGGCGCTGACCCCGTCCCATCCCATCCCCGGCAGGTGCGTGTGCTGTGTGCAGTGTGGGGCGGCCTCGCCCGGCTTCCACTGCGAGTGGCAGAACAACTACACGCACTGCGGCCCCTGTGCCAGCCTAGTCACCTGCCCCGTCTGCCGGGAGAAGTACGTGGAAGACGACCTGCTCATCCAGTGCCGCCACTGTGACCGGTGAGGCATGGGCCCCTCTCCCCTGGGGGTAGCTATGGACAAACGCTCTGTGCTGCCAGACCCTGGTCTTGCTGCTGGTTCTGTGGATCCAGCAGTGTTTCCTGGGGGACATGGGAGCTTCCAGGGAAATGCAGATTCTGGCACAGCCCAGCTGATGCTGCGGGCATTGCCTTCAAGCTCATGCTTCCCCCAGCCCGGCCCTGGTGCTGTCAGTAGGCTTCAGAGTCAGTGGCCTGTGGCAAGGTCCCAGGTTCTCAGCGACTTTGTGTCGATGGCCCTGTACCTAAAGCTACTGACTCTAGATCCTGATTCTGGGCTCTGAGGACAGCAAGTGGGGGCAGGGTAGCTCTTACAAAGCCCCTGTGGATGCAGCCTTTGGGGCTTGGCTTGCCTTGCCTTAGGCAGTCACTTGCAGCAGTAAGTCTGCTGGCTCCTTGGCCCCCGGTCTGAGGGTGCCCTGGGATCAAAGACATGTCCCTGGCTGGGGTTGGGCCTGGCTTAGCCTGAGGGCTGGCTGTGGGAGTGGGGACAGGATGCGCGTCTCATGGCAGACTCTCCCCTGACGCCGTCTCTGCAGGTGGCTCCACGCCTCGTGTGACAACCTCTTCACGGAGGAGGAGGTGGAGCAGGCGGCAGACGAGGGCTTCGATTGCAGCGCCTGCCAGCCCTATGTGGTCAAGCCTGTTGGTGGGTCCCTGCCCATAATGGGGATGAGGCTTGGGGAGGAGGGGGGTATGCAGGGAAGCAGTGGGCACTCACTGGTGCATGCGTTACCTCCCCAGTGCCCGTGGCCCCTGCAGAGATCACCCCGATGAAGATGAAGGAGCCAGGTAAGTGTCCGAGCTGTCAGCTCCCAGTGGAAGCCAGAAATGCCCCCAGCACCAGCAAGGGCACAGCTGGGACGCAGACAGGAGCAGGCTTGGTTGGAGGAGTGGCAAAGCTGGCCCAAGAACCCAGGCGTCTGGATCTGCAGCCCATTCCCCTTGCCCCTTCTGCAGAGCCCCAGTACTTCCGCTTCGAGGGTGTCTGGCTGACTGAGACTGGCATGGCCGTGCTCCGCAACTTGACCATGTCCCCACTGCACAAGCGGAGGCAGCGCAAAACCAGGCCAGGGGCCCTCAACGGGGAGGGCAGCTTGGAGGGCAGCGACCCCCTGGGCCCCGACGAGAAGAAGGAGGGGGACCTGGAAGGGGATGAGCTGCTGAAGGCTGAAGGTGCGAGGCTTTGTGTGGGCCCCTGCTGCCTGGGGCTCCAGGCCAGGTCGACCCCATGGAGCACCAGGGCCTGGGCACGAGAGTCTGCAGCTGGCAGGGGTTGGGGCAGCAATGGGCAGGTCCAGGGAGGAGGAGGAGGATCCTGGGATGTGGCTGGGAGCTCAACAGTGTCTCGGGAAGCTCTGCAGGGGCATGGGCTTGTCCAGGCAAGGGGGCATGTTGTCCAGATGAGCCTGGTGCAGAGTGTTGGCACATAGCTGAGGTCCTGGGAAGACGGAGGGCTGTGGGCCGTGGCTGGGGGGCGGTGTTCAGGGTTTCTGTGCTAACCCCCATCTCGCCCTGTGCCATACAGTGGGTGTGGAGCACATGGAGTGCGAGATCAAGCTGGAAGCCTCTGCCAGCCCTGACCGGGATGGTGGGGCTGACCTGGATTCGGGGAAGGGGCTGGAGGACCTGGAGGAGTGCAAGAAGAGGAAGCGGAAGCCATACCGTCCTGGTGAGTGTGGGCCCGGGGGCTTGGCAGACCAGGTTCCTTGCAGTGCCCTAGCATTGGGCTCCATGGAGCCCCCTCTGGTCCCCCCCAAACCCCACCTCCTCCTTCATCCCCTGCAGGGATCGGTGGCTTCATGGTGCGGCAGCGCAAGTCTCACACGCGTCCGAAGAAATGCCCGGCTGTGCTGGCAGAGGCGGGGCGCGAGGGGCTGGGTGCTGAGGGACACCCTGAGGATGGTAGGAGCTGCACACAGTGTGTCCATGCCCTCTCCCCTACCCTACTCTGCCTGTGCCCCTGTAGAGGGCTTAAGGAGCTTGTCAGGCTTGGGAGGTGGCCCAGGGCTCCCAGGCTTGTCAGGAGGGAGCCAGGTGTCTGGTCCCACTTGAGGGCATCCTAAGTGTGGCTGCCATTGCAGGGGTGCCAGCAGACATCCCGGCTGAGGGTGCTGCCGAGCCAGGGGTGGCCGAGGGTGATGAGAAGAAGAAGCGGCGGGGTAGGAAGAAGAGCAAACTGGAGGACATGTTCCCCCCATACCTGCAGGTAGGGATGGGGCGGTGGGCTCCGCAGGGTGGGGGTGTGGGCAGGGCAGTTGTGGTGCGGGCCGGGCCCCCTGCAGGCTGACTCCAGGCCGTGCCTCGTGCTCTCCCTTCGGCAGGAAGCGTTCTTTGGCAAGGCACTCATGGACATGAGCCGGAAGGCCCTGCTGGCAGCTGGCGGTGTGGGTGACGGAGCCGTCCGCCCCTCCTTTGGCCAGGGCGCCCCCCGACCCAAGGTGGACCCCAGCGTGCCCGGGGCCCTCCAAGGCACGCCCAGAGACCGGAAGGAGGCCCCCACTCACTTGAGAGGTAAGGCCTGGGTGTGTCAGCCGAGATGGGGGCAGGGACAGCCAGCTCTGCCCCTTCTAGCTTGCCAGCACTGGGAGCGTGGTGCTCCTTTGTGCTGCTGGGGGAGAGACCTGCCTACATGCCAACTCAGCGCCTCTTCTTCTGCCCCCAGGGGATGACAGCATGGATGGCAGCACCATGATGGGCCAGGAGGATGACTCGAAGGACGCAGAGGCAAAAGCCGAGGACTTGGGTGAGCTCCTGTGCAGGCTGGGGTCTGTGGGTTACTCTGAGGGGGGACCCTGCTGGGGGCAGGGGTGACATCTTGGGGTGAGGGGGAGCCTGGCAGTATAGTGGATGCAGGCTGACGCGGGCAGCGGGCGCATCCCTCCCAGGGGCAGAGGAGCCAAAGGACTCGCCGGATCCCGGGGATGCTGAGAAGCCAGCGACGCCGGGTGAGGGCGCGCTCAGCTCCGACCTCGACAGGATCCCCATGGAAGGTCAGGCTGCCCCATTGTGTGCTCCCCTCTGCCTTGTGGCGGAGCCGGTTGCTGCCCTGGCACGGCCTTGGTGTTGATTCTAGTCCTCAGGCTGCGGTGCCACCCAGGGGGGCTTCCTTCACCCAGTGGCCTGATCCCTGAGGAGGGGCTTTAGAGCCTGGCGGGCACATCAACCCCTCTGCTAGTGGCTCTGGCTGTGCCAGGAGCTTGAGCTTGTGCCCCCCCAGGGGGTGCAGGCCATACCCAGGTGCTGGCTGGGGACAGGGGCAGGAGCTAGTCCGCTTCCTGCAGCCTGGTGGTCTAGGGGCTCTGGGGTCATGGTCTGTGCCCTCCATCCACAGAGCTGCCCAAGATGGAGAGCAAGGATGTGCAGCAGCTCTTCAAGGATGTGCTGGGCTCCGCGGAGCGGGAGCAGCAGCTGAACTGCGTGGCAGCAGGGCTGGAGGCCGGCGTGGCGGGGCGAGACCCCAGCCGGACCCAGCTCCCACAGAGGCCTTTCCTGCAGGGTGACTTGCAGCTGCCTGGACAGGGTGGGTAGGGGGTTGCCTGCCCCTTCCCCTGCTTTTGTGCCTTTGTACCCCTGTCCAGTTTGGAATGGGGCAGCAACATGGCATGAGTGGGGCTGGACTCCTGGGTCCCTTCCCACTCTGGGGCACAGTTGCCTTCTGTGCAGTGCGTTCCCCATTGTGACCCTTGGGTTTTGTTTTTTTTGGGGGGGTGGGGGGGGGTCACCGTCTACAGGTTCTGTAGGGGCCTCTTGTGCCTAGCACCTGCCCCAGGGAGGCAGGAGGCTGTGGGCTGAGGGGCAGGCTGTGTCCGGCTGTGCCTGCCTGTGATGCCTTCGCCTTTCCCCTCCCCACAGGAGGTATTTCTCTGGGATCGATCCCCTCCAGTGTCCCTATGGAGACCTATTCTGGAGTCTGCCAGTCCCCCTTCCTGGACAACAGGTGGGTAGGGCAGGGCAGGGCAGGGAGGAGCCCTGGGTCTAGGAGGGGAATGGTGCAGACACAGGCGCCCAGGAGGCATCCGCAGCCAGTGCTTGGACCCTGGGGTGGGGGCAGTCCAGACCTTGCCTTGATCCACCTGCTTTCCCCCCGCGT
>NW_005842812.1:73803-75490 GCF_000455745.1 Alligator sinensis | reverse complement strand
AAAGAAGCGGCTTCTTCAGCCCAGAGCACTGCGAGCCGGAGAGTCCCTGGGCCAGCAGCTCTGCTGCCACCACACCCTCCACGCCCACGACGCCCACCACAGAGGGCGAGGGTGATGGGCTGTCCTACAACCAGCGCAGCCTGCAGCGCTGGGAGAAGGACGAGGAGCTGGGCGAGCTCTCCACCATCTCACCCGTGCTCTATGCCAACATGAACTTCCCCAGCCTCAAGCAGGACTATCCAGGTAGGCCCCAGGCTCAGCTCTGCCCAGTAGGGGCATGGGCCTGGCACAGGGTCACTGGAGATGGGGAAAGCCTTACCCCTAATTCCCTTGGTTCTGTCGCTTCCTCACTTGCTGAGGAGCTCCTTATCCATGTGCCTGTCAGGAGGCTGGCAGGGAAATGAGAGGGCACCAGGCCCATGGGTGTGCCCTCCCTGACCCCTCCCCTTGCTCCTGACCCTGTGGGTCTGGACACAACCCCACAAGG
The DNA here is from genome assembly GCF_000455745.1 of Alligator sinensis. NCBI lineage: Eukaryota > Metazoa > Chordata > Crocodylia > Alligatoridae > Alligator > Alligator sinensis. Next base: position 75,003 of record NW_005842812.1, on the reverse strand, counting down.
CCCCTGTGGCTCTTTGGCCCTGGAACGCCCCAGGCGTGGCCCTGACACTGAGCTCTGCCTTCCCGCAGACTGGTCCAGCCGCTGCAAGCAGATCATGAAGTTGTGGAGGAAGGTGCCTGCCACAGACAAAGCTCCCTACTTGGTGAGTCCCCGGCTGCGTGCCAGCGTTGGGGTGGGGGCCCCTGCCTGCCCTGCCCAACTCTAAAAATCCACGTGTTCCCTGTGCAGCAAAAGGCCAAAGATAATCGGGCGGCTCATCGCATCAACAAGGTGCAGAAGGTACGTACCTAGGGCGGGGTAGGGGCAGACCCACTGCCCAGCTGGCGGGGAGGACGCCGGGAAGTGGCCGATTCCCAGGCCAGTGCCTTGCCTCTCCGCCTGGGGAGCTGCCCCCTGCTCTGCGGCCCAAGCGGACCAAGGGAGGTGGGGGTGCCCGCAAGCCCTGACCCCATGCCACACTGTCCCCCTTGCAGCAGGCTGAGAGCCAGATCAACAAGCAGACCAAAGGGGAGGGCCTGCGCAAGCCTGAGAGGCCCTCGCTGCACCTGCGGATCCCAATGCAGCCGGGGGCGCTGCCCAGCTCCGCCCAGCCCCCCAGCACCGGCGGGCAGCCTGTCTACGTCAACAGTGCAGCCGGCCTGCCCCCCTCGGCCGACGGCTTTCTGAAGCAACCTGCGGGCACCGGAGGGGGAGCCGATTCGCCCAGTGAGCTCTTCCTCAAGCTCCCGCCCCAGTCCCCTGCCCAAGTGCCTTCCCACGATCCCTACACCATGGCCTCCACGTACCCACTCGAGCCGCGCTTCTCCTCTCCCCTGGGCCAGAGTCCCACAGCGGGCTCTGGATTCCAGCCCTTCCCACCCCAGCCCCCGCAGCAGCTCCTGCCCACACCCCGGCCAGCTCCCGGCCCCCAGTCTGAGTTCCACCCCACCTCACCCGGGACCCCCCGGCACCAGCCCTCCACCCCGGACACCTTTCTGAAGCCCCGGTGCCCCAGCGGCTCCCTGGATAACCTCGGCGGCCGCGGCGCCGGCCCCCCGGAGCCGCTGCTCTCACCCCCACCCTTTGGGGAACAGAAGAAGGGCCTGGATGCAGCAGGGCTGCAGGTCAAGAAGGAGGAAGGGGCTCTGGGCGTATGCTCTCCCGGGTATGCCCTGGCCTACGCCGACTCCCCGGCCGGCCCCCACCTCTCTGCAGAGCTCA
>NW_005842812.1:70758-73458 GCF_000455745.1 Alligator sinensis | reverse complement strand
CTCCCCTGCACAAACCCCCCCGGCCCCAGATGCCGGAGTCCAGCTACAAGACGGTACCAATCCCGCACAGCGCTCCAGCTGGAGGGGGCTTCCCCCCAGCACAGCCCGAGCCCCATGCCAAGGTGCCGGGGAGCCAACAGCCCCCCTTCATCCGCTCGCCTGGTGCCAGCGTCTTCCCTGGTGCCCAGGCCCAGATGCGCTTCACCTTCCCACCCTCGGTCGCAGAGCCGCTCAAGGGCTCCCCCTCCCACCAGCCTCATGGGATGAACAGCCATTTTGCCCCGAGCCAGGCCCTGGGCAAGCCCCAGAGCACCAGCTATGCCTCCTCGCCCAGCTTCCACCAGGCCGGCAGCCCCCTGGGGCCAGGCAACGCCACCCCTGAGACCTACAGCCTCTCCCCGCTGCGGCCCCCATCGGTGCTCCCCCAGCAGGCCCCGCAGCAGCAGGATGTCAGCCTTGGCTACCTGCCTCGACCGGGCCTGGTGCCATCCACCGACAAGAGGGAGGAGGTTGTGGCAGGCATCACGGTGCCCCCCAGCCGGGAGCTGCCGGAGCTGCCCGTCAGCCAGGAGGGTGCCCTCAACAGCATGAGCCAGTCGGAACTGGAGAAACAGCGGCAGGTGAGGGCTGTGCGTGCTCCTCCCCAGGGTGCGTCGAGGCAGGGCTGGGCACGGGACCCAGGAGTCCTGGGGAGGCAAGAGGTGAAGGGGAACCTGGTGGGAGGCTGCCAGGCCCAGGTGATGACTCCTGTCCCTGTAGTTGTGGCATTGGCATTGGGAGCCAGATGCTGTGCGTCTCTGCCGTAGACCAACCCAGAGAGGGGAAACTGTTTTAACAGTCCCTTGGAGTGGTACCCCGTGCCTGAGCCATGTGTGTGCCTGTGTTGGGGGGGTTCTCAGGCTGCGGGCCTGTGCCCTGACCATGCTTCCCCCTCTTCCAGCGGCAGCGACTCCGCGAGCTGCTCATCCGCCAGCAGATCCAGAGGAACAACCTGCGGCAGGAGAAGGAGAGTGCGGCCGCCGCAGCCGGCTCCACCCCGACAGCCTGGGGCCCCGATACCAGCTCCCAGGCCTTTGAGCAGCTCAGCCGGGGCATGGCACCATACCAGCCTGTGCAGGTGCAACTGGGGGCTGATGGGAGGGTGGGCACTGGTGTTTGGTGTCGTGCAATGGGGGAAGGGAGGCCCTGCTGGGGAAGTCTTGGGGAGAATACTTGAGCCTCTGTTGCAGAGGGGAGCTCAGCTCTAGCTGGGGGAGGGGAGCATCAGAGACTGGGAGGGGCAGAGTCTCCTGTGGGGTCTGCACCTGAACTTACCCCTCTTTCTGCACAGGACAAGAGCATCCTGGGGAGCCTGCCCGCAGTGCCTAGTGGTACCAAGCTACCCGGCCCAGCCCTGGTGCCAGCCGCCTACGCCCAGGACGAGCGCCTGGCCCGGCCACCCCCCTCAGCCACGCCCTCCGCCATGGACATCAACGGCAGGTATGTCCCGGGTAGGGGCAAGGGCAGCTGCACGGGATGGGCTGGGGGCTGGGTGCTTCACCGGTGGTTCTGGGGTCAGCCCGTTCCCCTGCATTCGGACTGGGCTCAGTATCCTCCAAAATATTGGGGATAGAACCTAGGGGTCCTGCCCCCCATCTCTGACCCCTGAGCACAGTGGTGGGCAGGGGCTCTGGAGAGATCCCAGCAGTCCCTGGCTATTGCCCCTTGTGCCATCTCTGCCCACCTGCGGGACATGGAGTCTTCCAGCGGTTTGCTGGGTTGGGGAGACAGATGTTGGGATGGTGCTCTGCCACCCAGCGCCCGCTCCGCTGTGTGTTACAGGACGGCAGTGGGACCCACGCAGACGTTCTACCCCCGCGCCGTATTCCCGGGGCCCACACCGCAGCAGCAGCAGCAGCAGCAGATATGGCAGGGGCGGCAGCGCCGGGGGGAGGCCTACCTGTGTCTACTCGTTTCCAGCAGCCGCCAGGCCACGAGCTCGGGCGGCCAGTGCTGGGCCCCCCTGTGAGCGGGCTGGCCTCACGCATGCCGGGCCCTGCCGAGCCACTCCCTGCCTCGCCTGGTGCCATCGGGCCCCAGTTCATTGAGCTGCGTCACAACGTGCAGAAGGCGGCTCCCGGGGCTGTGGGGCCACCCTTTGCCCAGCAGGGCCCCCCTGCCAGGCCCCGTTTCTTCCTGCCCGGTGACGAGACCTCTGGCCCAGCTGCTCGCACCTCCATCCTGCCCATGCAGCCAGCAGTGCTGGGCGGCCCAGTCTTGCAACCCCAGAAGATGCCAGTGCCTTTGCCGCCCTCTTCTGCGTCCTCACAGGGGGCTGAGATGAGCAACAGCCACCACCCGCCTCTCACCAAAGGCCCCTCGCTGCCCCTGCCCTCGGCTAACACCGGGCACCCCCCTCCCCCTGCCCCCGGCCAGCCTGGAGCTGCCACATGTGCCCCCTCGCCCACTGTCGTCTGCTGGCACCGGCCCACGCCCCGAGGGCCCCAAGGATGATGCTGCGGCGCCCGCTCCAGGTTCGGCTTCAGCTTCCGGCAGGAGCCAACTGGGGCTGCCATGTGACGTCCCGGTAGAGCCTGACTTGGATGACGACTTTGACACCCACAAGGACCTGGAGGACGACGACTTGGCCAACCTGAGCCTAGACCCCGATGTGGCCAAGGGTGATGACGACCTGGATAGCCTGGAGGCCAACGACCCGCA
>NW_005842812.1:69485-70727 GCF_000455745.1 Alligator sinensis | reverse complement strand
TGCTGAACGGGGATGAGTTTGACCTGCTGGCCTACACTGACCCCGAGCTGGACAACGGTGACAAGAAGGACATCTTCAATGAGCACCTGCGCCTGGTGGAGTCGGCCAATGAGAAGGCTGAGCGCGAGGCCTTGCTGAAGACAGAGCCGCCCACGTCTGGCCCAAGGGTCCCCAATGCTGGGGAGCGCAAGGAGGTTGCACCGCCTGGGAGGGAAAGGGTGGTGGTCAAGGAGGGGCCAGCTCCGGGCATGGGGTTGTCCTCTGCCTCCTGCCCCTCTGGGCCCGTGCCAGCCCCTGACCCCGCCTTCAAGGCACAGGGCAGTGTCCTGGAGGCCAAGATGGGCCCACTGCCGGCAGACATCAAGCCCAAACTGGAGGAAGGCTGCTTGAAGACGTCACCCTGCCAGTTTACTACCAGCGGCCCTGACCGGCTCCCGGGCCCCATCAAGGCTGAGGCTCTCCAGGGAGCTGAGAGAGTGGCTGCTACCCTCGGGCTGAACCTCAAGCCAGGCCAGGCCCTCCTGAGTCAGGGTGCAGGGCCAGCGCGGCTCAGCATGGGCCATTTCCCTGACAAAGGCCACCCTGCCGCCCCTGGCTCGGACAAGGACCCTTATGCTGGCCCTGGGCGTGGGCTGGCGCCTGGCCAGGTAGCCCCACCAGGCAGCGCCTTGCTGGAGAAGTTTGAGTTGGACGGAGGTGCCTTGGGCCTGGCCAACACCCAGCACTCACCAGGTGATGATCTGGACAAAATGGAGAGTTCCCTGGTGGCCAGTGAGCTGCCGCTGCTCATTGAGGACCTACTGGAGCACGAGAAGAAGGAGCTACAGAAGAAGCAGCAACTGTCAGCCCAGCTGCCCAGCGGCACTGCACCTCTGCAGCCCTCGCATGCCATGCTGCCGGCCCAGCCCCAGCCCCACGACACGCAGGCTCCCCGCCTGGTGGGGCCACAGATGCAGCTGGGCCTGGTCGCACGGCAGCAGGGCCTGGTAGCCCCCCAGCAGCTGATGGCACAGCAGCAGCCGCAGCAGCGCCTGGCAGGAGCCCCACAGGGCCAGGGCCAGGGCCCCCACATGGCACTAGCGCAGCCCCCACCTCATGCACTTGTGGCCTCCTCTGCTGTCCCTGCAGCCCTGGCCCAGCAGAAGCAGCTGGCTGGGGTGCAGCCCTCCAGCCTGGGCCTGAAGCAGCAGCAGCTTGTCCTGCAGCAGCAGCAGCAGGAGCAGGAGCAGCAGGGGCGGACAC
>NW_005842812.1:65517-67437 GCF_000455745.1 Alligator sinensis | reverse complement strand
GGGGGGGGGGGGGTGTGCTTGGACCTTCCTGAGGGGGACACTGGCTGAGCGGCTCCTTCCTCGCAGACCTAGATAAGTTTGCAGCTGAGGACATCATGGACCCCATCGCCAAGGCAAAGATGGTGGCGCTGAAGGGCATCAAGAAGGTGATGGCACAGGGCAGCATTGGCGTGGCCCCCGGCATGAACAGGTAGGGCCGTAGAAGCACTGGGCAGGCAGGTGGGTGGGCAAATACCATGAGCCCCTGCTTATGCCTCCATCTGCTTCGGCCCCACAGGCAACAGGTGTCCCTGCTGGCCCAGCGGCTGTCAGGAGCCCCAGCCACGGCTGAGATGCAGAACCATATCCTGACTGGGAGTGGGCAGGTGAGCACAGTGCCATCTCCCTTGGGGGCTCTGCCTCACAAATTACCTGGCTTGGGTTTCTGGGGCATCTGGGACTTAGCTGGCCCTGGTGCCCGGGTATGCATTGAGCTGCCTGCAAAGCCGGGATGCCAGGTTCCCATTGGGGTGTAGGCCTGGAGGAGACGCCAGGGCAAGGCAGCATGGGACTGCGGGGTGCCAAAACATGCAGGTGTGCACGTGGATGCCAGTTTTTCTCCTGGGGGGATTTTGACTGGACTGCACTGGTGGTCCTGCTGGGACCAAAGCCAGAGGGTCCTGGGTGGAGGGTCTTGCCCCTCCAGTCAGTGTCAGACCGATGCCACATTGGGGCAGGAAGGGATTTCTCTGTTGGTCAAACTGGTATGGACTTGCGGGGGGTTGCTTTCCTCTGGTTGGGGGCACAGCCTCTGCCTGGAGTCTCTTATACAATTTGGATGCTGACTGCCACAGTCCCCCTGCTTTCCCTGCGGCAGGGTCTAGCATGGTGACGGTAGTTTTATGAAGTGTTTAGATAACAGACTTGTCTGGGGTGGTTTGGGCAGAGCCTCAAGTAGGGCTCGGAATAGATGTGACCTCTGGAAGTCTCTTCCAGGCCCATGGCTCTAGGATTTTTATTTTTTCCCTTGTGTCCCAGGAGCGGAGCAGCACTGACCCAGCCCAGGCTCGCCCCAACCCCCCGACCTTTGCTCAGGGCGTTATCAGTAAGTAGCCAGCATGGGAAAGTGGGGAAATGGGCCTGGGGGGGCCTTGCCCTGTCTGCCCAGGCCCCGTTTCCTCCCTGTGACCTCCCTGGGTCCCTGTGGCAAGTCTCAACTCCTCTGCCTTTCTGCAGACGAGGCCGACCAGCGGCAGTACGAGGAGTGGCTCTTCCACACGCAGCAGCTGCTGCAGATGCAACTCAAGGTGCTGGAGGAGCAGATTGGTGTCCACCGCAAGTCCCGCAAAGCGCTGTGCGCCAAGCAGCGCACCGCCAAAAAGGCTGGGCGGGAGTTTCCTGAGGCCGATGCTGAGAAGCTCAAGCTGGTCACGGAACAGCAGAGCAAGATACAGAAGCAGCTGGACCAGGTGGGAGTCTCCTGGGGGGTACTGGGAGGGCACGAGCAGCCTGGGGAGGGGGTCCCAGGGCAGGGCAGGGGCGCAGTGGTACTCAGCCTGGCCTCTTTCTACAGGTCCGCAAGCAGCAGAAGGAGCACACCAACCTGATGGCTGAGTACCGCAACAAGCAGCAGCAGCACCAGCAGAGCTCGGCTGTGCTGGCCCTCAGCCCCTCGCAGAGCCCGCGCCTCATGGCCAAGCTCCCCGGGCAGCTGCTGCCAGCGCATGGTGTCCAACCATCCCTGTCCCAGCCAGGAGCCACCATGGTGGGCGCCCCAGGCCTGGGCCAATCCCAAGGACAGCTGGTGGGGCAGGCGGCTGGCCTGCGCCCTCCCCAAGGCAGCAGCGGAGTCCCTATGGCAGTCCAGCAAGGCCTGTCGTTCATGGGCCAGCAGCAGCTGGGGAATGCGGCCGTGCCTGGGACCTCCAACAGCTTCTTCAC
>NW_005842812.1:53781-64626 GCF_000455745.1 Alligator sinensis | reverse complement strand
GGCAGCTGCAGGGGATGCAGCTGGCCCAGAAGCTGCAGCTGCAGCAGCAGCAACAGCAGCAGCAGCAAAGCATCCTGGGACAGGTCTCCTTGCAGCAGCAGCAGCAGCAGAGCATCCTGGGACAGGTCTCCCTGCAGCAGCAAGGCATCGTGGGCCAAACTGGCTTGATTGGCCAGGCGCAGCCACCACCTCCACCACCCACCCCGCAGCCAGGCCCGGGGGGCCAGACTATGGTCCCAAAGCAGCAAGGATTGATGGGAAACCAGCAGGGCATCCTGGTGCAGCAGCTCTCCCCGCAGCAGCCGCCGCAACCAGGCATGCAGGGGCACCCCCCAGCGCCCACGCTGCAGCACCAGGGGAAGGGCCACCAGCCACGCCAGCTGCTGCTGGCCCCCCACCAGCAGAGGGTGCTGGGGTCGCCCCAGCTGGGGCAGCAGGCGCCTGGCCTCCTGGGGCACCGCCTCGTCCTGTCCCAGCAGCAGCAGCAGCAGGTCGGGCTCCTGGGGCCGGCACGGACACTGCTGACGCCACAGCAGCAGAACTCTCTAGCACAGCACCAGGCCCTTCAGGGCCAGGGCCAGGGCCAGGGCCAGGGCCTGGGCCAGGCTGGCCTGCAGCAGATGCAGCACTTTGCGCAGCACGGGGCTCTGGGCCAGGCCCCCTCCGTGCTACACTTGAGTCAGGGAATGCAGCCGGGCCTGGCCGCCAAGGAGCAACCGGGAGGACCCGAAGGCACCGCGCTGTCTGCTGAGGGCACGGAGCCAGCGGGGCAGGGGCCACCGGGTGGCCAGGACCTGGGTGGGCAGCTGCACACCAGCCCCCCGGAGCCGTCAGGCAGCCAGGAGCAGCCAACCCAGCTTGTGCTGCAGCCCTCAGCGCAGCACCAGCAGCTGCAGCTGCAGAAGCACCCACCAGAGCTGGGGCAGCCACCACCGCTGCGCATGCCAGGAGTGCCGTAGCCTGGTGCCCTGCTGCACCAGCCCCTGCCTGGTGACCCGACAGCAGGAGCTGCCAGGCAGGACACACCACAGCTGCACGCGAATCCCAGCCCGGGGCCACCCCAGCCGGGCTTGCCAGTATCGGAGCCACCGCAGAGCTGTGCCATGAGCCAGGCACAAAGCATCATGGTGCAGCAGCAGCAGCAAAGGATTGTGGGGCACCCCCAGCTGCCCTCACGGCTGCAGAGCATGGTGGGGCCACCCCGACCTGGGCTGCAGCAGCAGGGCCTGCTGCTCCCGCCTGCAGCCCATGCGCAGAGCCTGCTGGGCCAGGTGCCGGGGCCAGTGCTGGGGCAGATCCGGGCGCAGCTGCAGGGTGTGCTGGCCAAGAACCCGCAGCTGCGGCACCTCACACCACAGCAGCAGCAGCAGCTGCAGGCCCTGCTCGTGCAGCGCCACCAGCAGAACCTGCTGCAGCACAGCCAGGCACTGCGCCAGGCCGGCCCCTTCCCAGGGCAGGAGTCCGGGCAGCCAGGCACGGCTCCCCATGCCCCTCCACCTGCCCCGCCCCGCCAGCTGGGCACTCTCTTCCAGGTGCGCTCAGCTGGCCCGGTTCCTGAGCCGGGGCTTGGCATGGAGCGGGTGCCTGCAGGGGCCCCCCACCCGCAGCCGCTGGCAGAGCTGGTCCATGGCGGTCGCAGCCCCCAGCCAGCCATGCTACGACTGTCCACCACATCGGCACCCCCCACCATCCAGTCGCCCCTAAGTGTGCTCAGCCTGGGCCCCGCACCACCACAGCACCCTGTGCCCAGCCCAGAACAGGGCACCCAAGAGCCAAAGAAAGCCTCCCCTTCCCTCCTGGCACAGACCCCTGTAGCCCTGCCGGAGCAGCGGCCAGCACCCCCCCACAGTGGGCTCCTGCCTGAGCCACCCAAGCCTGACCCCTCTCCTGCTCCCCCCAAGCCAACCTCCAGCCAGAGCAGGGAGGAGCCCTTCCCAGTGCCCCCCAGCCCTTGGGATCCCGCGGCACAGGGGCCCATTGCTCCTCCTGGTACGGAGCCCGCGAAGGCACGCCTGCCCATGGTCCCCATCAGTGGGCAGGCACCTGAAGTGCCCCGCACAGAGACTTTGCTGCCTGAAGCTGGGGGGCCACTGGCCATGCCCCCTGGAGTGTGCGTCAAGCAGGAGCCCAAGGAGGAGGGAGTGCCGTGTGAGCTAGCTGCGGAGCAGCTCCTGAAGCCTGAGGCCCACAGGGAGCAGCCGGCAGCACCCACCCCGGCCAACCACCACCTGCTGGGCAGCCAGCTGCTGGCGGGTGCCCCCCCAGAGGCTGGGCACCTGCTGCTGCAGAAGCTGCTGCGGGCCAAGAATGTGCAGCTGGTATCACAGCGCACTGCCGAGGGGCTGCACCCTGAGCTCAACGGGCATGCTGATGGCAAGCTGGCCGCGCTGGAGCACAGGCTGCAGGCTGTGGCCCCAGGCAGGGAGGTAAGCCAGGCGCCGGGCCATGGGGCTTGGGGAGCAGTGGGAGACGGTCTGATCTTGGGATGGGCACTGTGCATGTGTCACTACTCATCCACATGTTGCCTCCTCCCCACAGGACCCATCTGCCGCCAAGAAGCTGCTGGCCCCAAAGCCCAAGCGGGTGCAGAAGGGCAATGAGCGGGTCCCCACCTCCCGCAAGAAGCTGCGCAAGGATGATGGCCTGAAGCCCAGTGAGGCCCTCATGAAGCAACTGAAGCAGGTAGTGCCTCCTGGGCTGTCTCCACTTCACTTCTCTGCAGTTCTGGCGTGGTCCTGGGGGCTGCCGCGACCATGTGCCCCCAGTGGGATGGGGAGGGGGGCCTGCCTGCAGGCATGGGGCTGCACAGGCAGGGTTGCCCCCTCTTGACAGCTCTGCTCTGCCACCCAGGAGCTCTCCCTCCTGCCCCTGATGGAGCCGACCATCACGGCCAACTTCAGCCTCTTCCCGCCCTTTGGCAGCAGCCCCATCAATGGCCGGAGCCCTCTCAAGGGTGCCTTCGGCAGCGCTGTTCTGGAAAGCGTCCCCGACTACTACTCCCAGCTACTATCCAAGGTATGCGCTGTGGAACTGGGCTGGCGGGGGTGGAGGCGAACTGGAGCCCAGACTCCTGGGTCCCACAGGGCCAGGGCCAGGGCCAGACTCCCGGAGGGTTATGGGTGCCCCAGGGCCCTGACTGGCACCACCCCTGTCCCTGCAGAACAACCTGAGCAACCCACCAACGCCGCCCTCATCGCTGCCCCCCACCCCGCCCCCCTCGGTGCAGCAGAAGATGGTGAATGGTGTCACCTCCGGCGAGGAGTTGCCTGAGCAGCCCAAGGACCCGGCCCGTGAGCCCGAGGGCCACAAGGGTAGGCATGGGGCAGTCCCTGAGCAACAAGGCAGTGAGTAGGGGAGGTGGGAGGGTGATCTGACCCTGGTGCCCCCGTGGCAGCGGTGGGTGCAGGAGGACCTTCCCCTAGGGTGGGGAAGATGGGGTTGGGGCTAGGGCTGCTTTGCTGGGCCGGGCAGAGCCTGAGCCTGCATCTTCCCTCTCCAGATGCTCCTGCCGTGGAAGTGAAGAGCTTGGACCTGCTGGCGGCCCTACCCACACCACCGCACAACCAGACTGAGGATGTCCGGTGAGGGGCAGCAGCCATGCCTGGGGTTCCCTTTCAGGGCAGGGGGGTGTAGAGGGCTGAAGGGACCGGTTTGCGGGGGATGGATCTCACCTCCTCTCTTCTTGTCAGGATGGAGAGCGATGAGGAGAGTGACTCCCCCGACAGCATCGTGCCTGCCTCGTCCCCGGAGAGCATCCTTGGGGAGGATGTGCCCCGCTTTCCCCTGCTGACGGAGACGCGGCCGGAGCTGGAAGAGCGCGTGCTGTCCCCCGTCATCCCCATCATTCCCAGGGCCAGCATCCCAGGTGGGCCAGCAGGGTGTGGGGTGGCACCCAGGATGGGGCATTGGGTGGGCTGTGCTGTCAGCGGGTCCATCTGGCTGCAGGGGCTCAAGTTTGGGGGCCCCACTCCTCTCTAACCGCCTCTGCTCTCTGCCCCCAGCCTTCCCTGACACCAAGCCCTACGAAGCACCGGAGCCCTTTGGGGAGCGCTCTGCGAAGGCCCCGCTGACGCAGGGAGTCCCCTGGGAGAAGGGCAAGGGCAGTGAGGTCTCCGTCATGCTGACCGTCTCTGCTGCAGCAGCCAAGGTAAGGGCAGGGGCCAGGCCGTATGGGGCAGTCCCAGGCCACATGCACTCGAGCGCCCAGCTCTGACCTGGCTTCTCCTGTCCCCCAGAACCTGAACAGCGTCATGGTGGCCATGGCCGAGCTGCTGAGCATGAAGATCCCCAACTCCTATGAGGTGCTGTTCTCTGAAAGCCCTATGCGGGCCGCTGGGCCCGAGGCCAAGAAGGTGGAGACTGATGGAGCCGGTGAGTGCCAACCACCCCGGGGTGGGGGCAGGGAGGGCATCAGCCCTCCTGCCCAGGGGCTCCTGGCTGGCACCAGGGGCACTGGCAGTGCCCCTGTGACACTGCTGCGGTCTCGGCCTCTGTCAGGCACTGACAAACCTGGGAAGCCGCCTGACGGCAATGCGGAGTGGCTGAAGCAGTTCGACGCCGTGTTGCCAGGCTACAGCCTCAAGAGCGAGCTGGACATCCTGACACTTCTCAAACAGGTCAGTATCCCCTGAGGGGCCAGCTCGCCTGGCTGTGCCCGGGGCTTCTGCCCTGCCTGGCACCCCTGGGGCAGCCGGCGTCCGTTCTGCCTGGTCCCGTGCCCTTGGCCCCCACTAGTTTGGGTCTGCTCTGATCTCCCATCTCCATCCCAGGAGAGCCCGGCAGCAGAGAAGGCGGCACAGCACTGCTACATCCACAACGTGTCCAACCTGGACGTGCGGCAGTTGTCACTGCCACCCGAGGAACCCTCGCCCCCGCTTTCCCCCTTCGCCCCATCGCCCTCCAGCCCTGCCGAAACCGCCTGCATCCCGGCTGCCGAGGCCGCCCCTGAGGCAGCACCAGTGCCCTCCACTCCATCCCCACCTGCCCCTTCCCCAGCCCCCAAGGAGGAGGGGTCACTCTCGCCATCCCGGGCCAAGCCACGCGCACGGCCTCCGGAGGATGGCAGTGGGGATGAGGTGCGGCCGCGGCTGAAAAAGTGGAAGGGGGTGCGGTGGAAGCGTCTGCGGTTCCTGCTCACCATCCAGAAAGGTGGGGCCAAGCGAGATGGCGACCGGGAGATCGCTGAGTTTGTGGAGAAGCTGGGCTCAGCCCTGCGGCCAGAGAAGGTGCCGCGGGACCTGCGGCGCTGCTGCTTCTGCCATGAGGAGGGCGATGGTGCCACGGACGGCCCTGCCCGCCTCCTCAACCTGGACCTGGATCTCTGGGTGCACCTGAATTGCGCCCTGTGGTCCACAGAGGTGTATGAGACGCAGGGCGGGGCCCTCATCAATGTGGAGGTGGCGTTGCACCGGGGGCTGCTGACCAAGTGCTCCCTGTGCCAAAAGATGGGTGCCACCAACAGCTGCAACCGCCTGCGCTGCCCCAGCGTCTACCACTTTGCCTGCGCCATCCGCGCCAAGTGCATGTTCTTCAAGGACAAGACCATGCTGTGCCCCCTGCACAAGCCCAAGGGCCCCTGCGACCAGGAGCTGAGCTCCTTTGCCGTCTTCCGGCGCGTCTACATTGAGCGCGACGAGGTCAAGCAGATTGCCAGCATCATCCAGCGGGGCGAGCGCCTGCACATGTTCCGCGTGGGTGGCCTGGTCTTCCACGCCATCGGCCAGCTGCTGCCCCACCAGATGGCCGACTTCCACAGCGTCACGGCCCTCTACCCCGTGGGCTACGAGGCCACACGCATCTACTGGAGCCTGCGCACCAACAACCGGCGCTGCTGCTACCGCTGCACCATCTGCGAGAACAACGGGCGCCCTGAGTTTGTGGTGCAGGTTATCGAGCAGGGGCTAGAGGACCTGGTCTTCACTGATTCCTCGCCCCAGGGTAAGGTGCTGCAGGAGGGGGCCGCAGGGTGGGGAGCCGTCTGCATGCAGAACTGCCACGGGGGTGTGAGGTGGGCATCCTAGCCCACCCCAGAGGTGGCTGTGTTTTATGCACTGAGTGAGCTGGCCCAGGGCTGTTACCCTCCTGAGCCCCTCTGGGCTGGGCATGCAGGGCAGGGGCATCTCGGACTAGGGAGGAGGGAGGGCAGGTCCAGAAACGAAGTCACCCCCTTGCTTTCCTCACCCGGCAGCCGTGTGGAACCGCATCATTGAGCCGGTGGCCATGATGAGGAAGGACGCTGACATGCTGCGGCTGTTCCCTGAGTACCTGAAGGGGGAAGAGCTCTTCGGCCTCACGGTGCACGCCGTGCTGCGCATCGCCGAGTCTGTACGTACCAAGCCGGGACTGGCACCTTGATGCCTGCCTTGGAGAGGGTGGGAGGGCTGGGGAGGGGCTGGCTGGGCACGGGTGTGGGACGCTTCCGGATGGGATGGGAGCATTGGGTGCGGGGACTGCAGACCCTGCGTCCCCAGGGGTCCCCAGCCCTGACTGACACGCAGTCGCCTGCAGCTGCCTGGCGTCGAGAGCTGCACAAACTACCTGTTCCGCTATGGGCGCCATCCGCTAATGGAGCTGCCACTCATGATCAACCCCACTGGCTGCGCCCGGGCTGAGCCCAAGATCCTCACCCACTACAAGCGGTGAGTGGTGGGGGACGCCGCGGTGGCGGTGCGGGGGGACCCACTGGGGTGCTGCGGGGCGACGCTCCCCCGTGACGGTCCCCACGCTCCGCCCCCGCAGGCCCCACACCCTGAACAGCACGAGCATGTCCAAGGCCTACCAGAGCACCTTCACGGGCGAGACCAACACGCCCTACAGCAAGCAGTTCGTGCACTCCAAATCCTCACAATATCGGCGCCTCAAGACCGAGTGGAAGAACAACGTTTACCTGGCGCGCTCCCGCATTCAGGGGCTGGGGCTGTATGCAGCTAAAGACATCGAGAAACACACCATGGTCATCGAGTACATCGGCACCATCATCCGCAACGAGGTGGCCAACCGGCGCGAGAAGATCTATGAAGAGCAGGTGCGGGGTTGGGACCCCAGGGCTGGGGGAAGCGGGCTGGGATCAGGGCCCTGCGTGGCTGTGGCCTGGCGGGGGGGGCCTCTGGCAGCCGTGTAATCAGGGGCCTGTGCTTCCTGCTCCCCAGAACCGAGGGATCTACATGTTCCGCATCAACAACGAGCACGTCATCGACGCCACGCTGACGGGGGGCCCGGCCAGGTAAGTCGCAGCTGGGGCCTGGGGGAGTAGCCCCGTGGGAGGGGGAAGCTTGTATCTGTCCAGCTCTGCCATCACCAGCCGACCCCAGCATGCAATAGGGTGCTGGGAGGGACAGTATGAAGGGGGCCCCCTTCCCTCCCAAGTCCAGGGAACTCAGGAGTCCTGCTCCCAGCCAGGTCCATCAGGCCAAAGCTCCAACTGCCTTAATCCCAAAGATAAAATCATTGTACACATGCCAAAGCAGGGGTGCCATCTGAGCAGAGGAGAACACAGTCCCTGTCCCTATCTGGGCTGTCCCCTGCCACGAGGATGGGCAGGGGCTGGGCAGCTCCCATAGCCACCTCTGATTCCCCTCCCTTGTCCTCTGTGCCCCAGGTACATCAATCACTCATGCGCCCCAAACTGCGTGGCCGAGGTGGTGACCTTCGACAAGGAAGATAAGATCATCATCATCTCCAGCCGCCGCATCCCCAAAGGGGAGGAGGTAGGAGCCAGGAAGGGTGCCCAGAAGATGTCCTTAGTGACCTGTGCCAGGGGTCAGGGGGGGTTGCGGCACCTCGAGAGGAGCTGGCGGTTAGCTCAGCAGGGCTGGGCTGGAGGGGTCCATGCCAGGACAGGACGGGAGTGTAACCAGCTCCCGGGGGGTTGGGGGCAGCCAGGCTATGGACTGGCCCTGGCGGGAGGGCCCAACCAGGCACCAGCCTCACTTTAGCCATCTGCCCCCAGCTGACCTACGACTACCAGTTCGACTTCGAGGATGATCAGCACAAGATCCCCTGCCACTGCGGAGCCTGGAACTGCCGGAAGTGGATGAACTAGCCCCTGTGGGTGCGGGCTCAGGCGTGCGCACGCCACCCCGGCCCAGTGGAGACGCCGCAGAGGCCTTCGGCCAGGCCTGGCGTGGGGGAAGGGGCCTGGGCAGCAGGAGCGGTGGCGGCAGGACAGGACGGGATGCCCCAGCTGGGCCCCGGAGTCGGCTGGATGCAGGTGGGATGTCTGGGGCCAGGGCCGGGCCGGGCCAGTACCAAAGGCAAGGCGGCTCCAGGCCTCGCTCGCACATATCGGACACTGCCTGCCTACCTTGTGGGGGGCCGCAGCGCCCCCGCCCCCCCGCTGACCTGCCTGCCGGCAGCAGGACTAATGAACTGGCAACTCAGGGTTTTCTTTGTTTTGTTTTGCGGGGGGGGCGCCGGCCCCGCCGCCGGCCGCGTCTCAGCCCCCTCGCTTGCCCAAGCACCTGGCCAGGGCTCCGGAGGGGTCCTGGGGCGGGACGGGACAGGGGCAGCCCCTGCCCCCCGCACCGGAGCCGGGTGGGTCAGACCCAGCACCGGGCGGCCGCGGCCTCCTTTTTAGAAACAGAACTAATCCGATTCGCTCGCTAATTTACCAAGGTAACAAAGAGACTCCTTGAGCTTGACAATCCCGAATCCGAGCCCGGCGCCGCTGGGGCCCGGAGAGACACAGAGTTTGCGTGGGTTTATTTTTCTCGTTGTTGTGGGGACGGAAGCACCGCGAGGGCGTGAAGGAGGCGCCGCCCGCACGGAGCGGAGCTGGGATGAGGCATGTGCAGACCCCCCCCCCCCCCCCCCCAATGGACGCCAGGAGCATCTGCACCCGAACCTACCTCATTTTAAGTGTTAGATTTTGCTGTGTGAAATGTGAGCCCCCCCCCCGGTCCCATGGCCCCCGGCTCCCGAGCCCTTCCTCCGTAACCGACTGCGCAGGCCCACTTAGGGAGGGGACTAGAGCAGCGCTGGGCAGAGCCTGGGGCCTTTCCCTTCCCTCTGGTCCCCCCCCTGCCCCAGGACCCAGCCCCGTGGACTGTGGGATGCAGAATGGGCAGCCCCAGGGACTGGGACTGGGGCTGGGGCCCTGCCAGCTGGATGCCCCGAGATCTCGGTTACTTCACCAGGCTGCAAGAAAGGCAGAGCCTGGGGGAGGCCGCTGCTTGTGGGTCCATCTGCCATGTGCCAAGACTGGCTGGGGTAGGAGGGCATCGCCCATTGCCAGCCCCCCTCCCCTCGCCCTCATCGCACTGTTCCGGCACAGGGGGCAGCTGGTTGAGCCGGGGTGGGGGAGAAGGGCAGGAAGCCAGGTCAGGCCGTGCATCAGCTGGCATCAGCAGATCCCTGCGTCGGGGCGGGGGGCTGCTGCGGGCAATGCCCCCTTCCCTTGCAAACCTCCCCCCCCCCCACCCCAGTCGCTAATGAAGCTGCTGCTCTAGGCTTTCCCCGTAGGCTGCGTGTGCCTGCCCTGCGGGCACGGTCGGGGGCAGGTTATTTATCTATTTATACCTTACGTTGTATATATTAGAATGGGGGGGAGGGGAAGGCTCTCTTCTGTGCTCTGATTGGCTGCGATTTTTGGGGCTGGGGGGGGGGGGGGCCTTTCAGGGACCCCCCCCCCCCCCCCCCCCCAGCCAGGGGCTGCAGCTAACTGCAGGGTGGGTTGGGGCAGGGCGAACCCACCGACACGGGCCCTTTCCCTGCTCTCGCTGCCTGTCCGGGTCAGGTCGGGGCTTGGATTTTCAGATCGCGGCAGGGCGTTGGCACAGGGCCGCGGAAGGAGGGGAGGGCTTGGACGGGCATCGCGGGCAGCGCTGCCCACCTTCCCGCTGCCAACTCCCTGCTGCCTGCTCCTCCCATGGGGACCTCACGGCTGGACCCGCTGGGGCAGGGGGTGGCAGGTCCCCCGGCTCGCGCCCACTCGCTCCCCACAGGACTGCGTATCGCTGGGGTCTCCTAACGCACAAGCGCATTGCACAGGGAGGGACGCCCCTGACTGGCCCCTTGGCCCCGGGGCTGGGGCGGGGACCAGGCAGGCCAGCGGGAGGGCACCTGGCTGGTCTCATCTGGGGCAGGGGGCCTGCGTCGAGCATTTCCTCCCTCTTCAGGTGGGCCGAGAAACAAGATGGTGGGGGGGAGCAGGCCCAGGGCATTTCCCGCTGGATTCCAGCCGGCTCGGAGCGAGGAGAGTCGTTGCGTTTTTACAAAGCTGCTTCCGCAACTATTCAAAGCTGCAAAAGGGTAAAAATGAAAACGTTCAAGGTGGGGGCGGGGGAAGAAGAAAGTGAAAAGCTATGGAGAAAGTTTAAATTTAAAGAAAAACCTGTAAATAAAATGGGAGTTCTGTAGAGAAATGAACTGTTTTTACCAATAATGAAACCACTGGATGTTATTTTAAAATAAAGGCGCGTGAGAGAGAGAAAAAAAAAAAGCCAGTATACCTTTTTGGTTTTGTTTTGTTTGTTCGTTTTTCTTTTCTTTTTTTGTCTTTCCACGAAGGTGGAAGGCTGTAAAGTGTATAAATAAAAAGAAACATTTTAAAAATCGCTAAAGAAATAAATAAAACAAGGGGGTTCCAGCTGGGAAAAGATGAACTACCAGGGTTGTCTGGCTTTTTAGATTACGGTTAGAGAATAAAATAGGCTGTAGATTTTAGCTGGGGGGGAAGAAAAGAGAAAATAAACCTTATACAGTTTTTAATTTTTATATTAAAGTATATCGCGGTCAGTCCCGGAGCTGAGGTTGGATGTCTGTTTTTTAAAGCTCTGCCTGTATCATTGCGTTGGAGCCTGGTCCTGCCCCTTCCCGGTTGCACAGACTGTTCTATTCTCAGTTGGA
>NW_005842812.1:52136-53750 GCF_000455745.1 Alligator sinensis | reverse complement strand
TTTTGCCCCCCCCCCCCCCCCCGAAAAAAAAATAAAATAACCCCTTTATTGTTTTGTTTTTTTTGTTGTTCTGTTTTTTAAATGAAGCCGTGGCGCCCGCCGCTCGGGTGCTGCTTTCCGTGCAGCCTGTACAGAAGGCACCGACTGGGGTTCAATAAATGACTGAGCGGCAAAGGCACTTGGGGGCTCCCTGCTCCTTTATTTTGCCCTCGTGGAACTGAGGCCCCGGGGGGACCGGACCGGACCGGACCGGACCTCGGCGCTTGGGCCGCACGCGGGGGGCAGTGCTGATCTCGCTTTTCAGCGTGTGTTTTTAAAGGACTTGTTTATTTTAAATTAATTATTTTACCATTATCTACATTTTCATCAGCATTGGGTCACTATTAATAATTGATTTCTTATAATCATCAATGACTTGTGATTATTATTGACCGTTTGATACCCTCGTTATTATTATTATTGCTATTGTGATGGATTGCCTACAACCACCAATGGCTCCTGACCATCATTGATCATTTATTTGACACCCTCCTATTATCACTGTTAACTGTGTTTGGTTTCCTATAACCACCAATGACTTGGGATTATTGGTCATTTGAGTACCTCATTATCACTATTAATCAATTGGTTTCCTATAACCACCAATGATTTGATTATTGGTCATTTGAAACCCTCATTATCGCTATTAATCAATTGGTTTCCTTTAATCACCAATGACTTGACTGCTCTTATTGATCATTTGAGACCCTCATTATTATCCCTATTGTGATTGATTTCCTGTAACCACCAATGACTCAAAATTATTGATTGTTTGGGACCCCATATCACCATTCATCGTGACTGCTATTTGATCATTTATTTGATGCCCTCCTTATTAGCACTATTAATTGTGATTGGTTTCCTGTAACCACCAATGACTGGTGATGATTACTGATCTTTTATTTGACACCTTCGTTATTATCCCTGTTGTGATTCATTTTCTATAACTACCAGTGGCTCATTATTATCCATCATTATAATGATCACGATTAATCGATTGGTTTCCTTTAACCACCTAGGACGTGACTGTTCTTAGTGATTATTGGAGCCCCTCATTATTATCCCTGTTGTGATGGACTCCCTAGAACCACCAACGGCTCATAATTACTGATTATTTTATTATTAGTAGTAGTAGTATCACTATTCATTGATTGGTTTCCTACAGCCCCCAATGCCTCGCGGCTGCTCTGGTTGATCACTGATTTGACGCCCTCATTATCAGCACTAGTCATAGCGACCCAGCTCCTACAACCACGCGTCGCTGGTTAGTCCTGATCATTTATTTGACGCCATCTCCAATATCAGTATTATCGCGCGCAGCATATTAATGAGTCCTGCAGTTCGGCTAATTGGGGAGCGCAACTGCACGGGCTGCCCGGGCTCCTGCCTCAGCTCGGCGAGGGGCACGTGCTTCCGGGATCAAGAGTCACCGGCGTCATGGCGTTACTTCCGGGCCAGGGGCGCTGCTTCCGCTCACGTGACGGCTCCTGGCGGAAGTCCAGGGGCCGGGCGGAAGCGGCGCACCGGATCCGGCGGCGGGGGTCGGCGGCGCTGCCCCGGTGCGGCAGGGAGGCG
>NW_005842812.1:49110-49736 GCF_000455745.1 Alligator sinensis | reverse complement strand
GGGGGGTTAGAGACAAGAAGTGCCGGTCGCCGCAGCCTCCCGACGGCCCCTTCTCCCCCCCCAGATGCAGAGTCCAACAACGGGGTGTACGCCTGCTTCATGAAGTCCCATCGCTGCTACGACCTCATCCCCACCAGCTCCAAGCTCGTTGTCTTCGACACCTCCTTGCAGGTAGGCGACGGCCTCTACCCGCAGCTCCCCCCCCACGGGGGGCCGGGTGCTGGGCTGGGCCCCAGGGCACGAGCTGTACATGCCTGCCCACTTCCCGGGCTGCAGGTGCCTGGGGCTGGGCACATTGAGGGTTCCCCAGGGCTGCCGGGGCCCCCCCCGGCCCTGACATTCGCTCGCACATCCGGCTGCAGGTGAAGAAGGCCTTCTTCGCGCTGGTCACCAATGGCGTGAGGGCTGCCCCGCTCTGGGACAGTAAGAAGCAGAGTTTTGTGGGTAAGCCGAGGCATGGGAGGGAGGGAGGATCCCTGGGACACGGAGCACAAGGCAGAGCCCCCTCACTCCCTCTTCTCCTCCAGGGATGCTGACCATCACCGACTTCATCAACATCCTCCATCGCTACTACAAGTCACCCATGGTAATGACGGGTGCTGGAGGGAGCTGGGGCTGCCCGGGGC
>NW_005842812.1:48067-49100 GCF_000455745.1 Alligator sinensis | reverse complement strand
TGTGGGGGCCCTGCCGCACCTCTGCCAGGACTAACTCGCCCTGTGTTTCCAGGTGCAGATCTACGAACTGGAGGAGCATAAAATAGAGACGTGGAGAGGTATGAGGGGCCGGGGGTGTGGCAGGGAATGGGGGCGGTGTTGCATGGGGAGCCTGTGGAGGGGACAGGGCTCTCCCGTGGGTTCCTTTGGCAGCAGCACTACCCACCGGCCTTGCACGTGGCACCGGCCTTACCTGGCTGAGTCTGTGCTTTTCTTTCACCCGGTAGAGGTCTACTTGCAAGACTCCTTCAAGCCTCTGGTGTGCATCTCCCCGAATGCCAGGTGAGCCCCATGCCGCTGGGTGGGGAGGAAGGGGCCGGCAGGCGATGCCAGGCAGCCATGGGTCACCTCTCCACGTCTCCCCGGCAGCCTCTTCGACGCGGTCTCCTCGCTCATCCACAACAAGATTCACCGCCTGCCTGTCATCGACCCTGACTCAGGCAACACCCTCTACATCCTCACACACAAGCGCATCCTCAAGTTCCTCAATCTCTTTGTGAGTTCTGGGGGCGGGGATGGCGATTCCCAGGGTGGAGGGCCAAACCGGGCAGCTGTGCCTGACTCCCTGGCCCCTGCAGATCACAGAGGTCCCGAAGCCGGAGTTCATGTCCAAGACGCTGGAGGAGCTGCAGATTGGCACCTACAGCAACATCGCGATGGTGCGCACCACCACGCCCATCTACGTGGCCCTCGGCATCTTCGTGCAGAACCGTGTCTCTGCCCTGCCCGTGGTGGACGAGTCAGGTGCAGTGAAGTTGGGAGCCAGTGCACCAGTCCTGTAATGGGGGTAGCACCATGCCAGGGTTGGGGTTGGGTCCTGTCCATATTCAGCGTCTCGCCAGCCTGCCATTCTTCTCTGTGCCGTAGGTCGGGTCGTGGACATCTACTCCAAGTTCGACGTCATTGTGAGTACCACGTGGCATGTGGTGGGCTGGGGGGGGGGGCAGATCCCCCGATGGGATAATGCAGCCCCTGGGGGCTGGACGCAGAGGCG
>NW_005842812.1:43781-47961 GCF_000455745.1 Alligator sinensis | reverse complement strand
CTGTATTTGAGATACCCAGGGGCTTGGGGGGGGCTGGGGGGGGGGGTCAGATCCCCAGATGGGATAATGCAGCCCCTGGGGGCTGGACGCAGAGCTGGGAGGCTGCACCCCCCTGACACCAGTTACCCCACCACTCCCCTAGAACCTGGCGGCTGAGAAGACCTACAACAACTTGGACGTGACGGTGACGCGGGCATTGCAGCACCGCTCGCAGTACTTCGAGGGCGTCCTCAAGTGCTACAAGCACGAGACATTGGAGACCATCATCAACCGCCTCGTGGAGGCTGAGGTAGGCGGCAGGTGCAGGCAGCATCCCACATACCTGGGAGCACCCGCTGTTGGGTGCCCACAGGGCCTTCTCCCACTTCCTGTCCCAAACCCCAGGGACCCCAGAGGTACTGGTGTATCAGGGGGTGTTGGGGTGGCCCCGGGGTCACGGGGGCAGCAGTGCTTCTGACCATCTGACCCATGCGCTGTCTATATCCGTGTGTCTGGCACAGGTGCACCGGCTCGTGGTGGTGGACGAGCAGGACGTGGTGAAAGGCATCGTGTCCCTCTCAGACATCCTACAGGCGCTGATGCTCCCAGGGGGCCCATAGCCCTGTGTGTGGGGACGGGGAGCTCTGCCCGATCACCCCCAGGCACTGTCCATGGGGCCTGGCACCAGACCGCAACCAGGACCAAGCTCTTGGGGGCCGTGCTCCCTATCCTGCCCCCTGGCTGCCAGTGCACCCCCTCCTTCACCAGCATCATACCTGCCCCCACTGCTACACCTTGGCCAGCCGAGATGGGGCTGGGGGCTCTTTGTACCAGCAATAAGCAGACACCTTCAAGTTGGGCCTCTTCCCTCCTCCTTGCCCTTTGCCTCCTGGCACTGGGTTGGGGTGCTGCCCTGTGCCCTGGGCGGGGGGTCCCAGCTGCCAGGAGCCCTGATCCCTGACTCCTGGCCACAGAGGAAGGCTGGCTCTGTGGGACCAGCATAGAGACTAGAAAGGAGCCATGTGAGGCTGCCTGGAGGCTTGGCCACTGCACCTGCCAGTGCCCCCAGTCCTGCCCCAGGGCTTAGGGAAGCCCCTGCCAGGGATGTCCTGCAGGCACGGCTGCACCTCCTAGCCCCTCTGTGCCCCCTTGCAGAGCTGCCGGGGCTTGAGGCATGAAACTCTGCCCTGTTTCTACCAGCCTGCAGCAGCAGCATATTCCCCTTGCCCCCATAGAAGCTGCAGGTTTATTCTTACCGAGCACCATTTTTCTATCCGGGTCTCCGTCCAGTGCTGGCGTCACCTCAGCTGGCGACCACACGTGCGTGTGTGTGTGTGTGTGTGTGTGTGTGTGTGTGTGTGTGTGTGTGTGTGTGTGTGTGTGTGTGTGTGTGTGTGTGTGTGTGTGCGCGCGCACGCGTCATGTTCCTGGGGCCAGCCCGTGGCTCTGTAACTTAGACCAATAAAGACCTGACGCACAGCACGTGTCCAGTGCCTCACTACCACAAACCTGCTCAGGGCCCATCGGGGGAGCCGGTCAGCTGGGGCAGGACAGAGCAGCCTGCGGGTGAGGGTCCAAGGGGGCAGCTTACAGCCCCTTGCTTCCCTTGGGCTCCACAATGGATGGATGCTGCAACCTTGGAGGCCATCCCTGTGCTGGCACCTTGGTCCTGTGCTTATCCCCAGAGCCCAGGAGGGCACAGAGGTGGCTCTGATGTCCCTGCTGGCTGCAGTCTTGACCCAGACAATGTGCCACCACCTCCCAGCCTGACTGGTACAGCCGCCACCTGGGAGGAGACCCTGGTCTGTCCTGGTGCCAGAGGGGCTGGCCCTCGGGCAGGGGCGCCTGGGAATCCGCTGAGCCCGCAGCGCCAGGCAGGCCCTAAATCCCTGTTTGTTCCACCCGTGGCTTTTGTCAAAGGCTGGGAAGAGCCGGGGGGGGGACGCAGCCCCCAGCCAGGCGCCGGCAGCCCTGGGAGCCGGGCTAAGGCCAGGCAAGGGCCCCTCTGCCTGCCGGTGGCAGGCACCAGCCCGGGCCACGATGCCTGGGTTCCAGATTCAGCTCGGGGCAGCGAGGGCGCCTGGGTTCCCTCCCCAGTATGCGGTGTGGTCCTTGAGGTAGGTGTGTGACCCAGGACACTTGGGTCCTGCTGCCCTCCATCCTGGGGGGGGGGGCCGCAGTGCCACCCCTCATCTCTGCCCTCCTCCTAGGCCCCTTCGACAGGGGACAGGGTAGTTGCTGGCCTGCCCCCAGCAGACCCTGGCCTGCGGGAGGGGATGGGGCAGCTGGGGGTGGATTGGGCCAGGAGGCAGCTGTTCCCAGCCGTGGGACACAGGGACTGTTCTCAGGGCCCAGGGACGCCCCTACTGTGGCCTCCCCGTACGGTGCTGAGCCGACACATTCCTGCCCGGGTGGGAGGCTCTGGGCCTGGCGGGTGCTACCAGGGCTGGGGCTGCCTGGGAGCTCAGCCCCAGCCCCAGCAGTGCCTGGAGGGACACGGCCGGGGCAGGTAAGGCTGGGATCATCTCCTCTGGGGTTTTGAATGGCGGGGGATGAGATAGGGGGCCCCTGAGACCTGTTCAACCCCAAAGGGCAGGATCTGGGCCCGATCCTGCCTTCCTGTGAGAACAAGACCCTGAGACCAGGCTGGCCTGGACCGGGACCCCTGGGTCCCCCTGTGCTCTGGGTGGGCAGAGACCAGGCCTGCTGCTGGGGAGGGGGATCAAGGGGACTAGGGGCCTGCCCCCCACTCCTGCCAGGACAGCAGCGCTGGGGGGGAATGGGTCTCCCCCCCCCTTGCTTGATCCCCCCTCGCGGTTGCCATGCCGGCGTCGGTGTTGCTAGGCACCGCGCAGAGCCCGCGTGGGCTGCATCACGCTGGTGCCAAACCTTGTAATTTTGTGGCATTGTCGCATCTCTGGGGGGAGGCAGGGGGGGCAGGCCCCAAACTCCCCCTTGGCTGCAGTTGTCCCTTTGCACCAGCTCCCCAGACCCTCCCCCAGCAGGGATTGAAGCCAGGAGTCCTGGGCCCCCTCCACAAAGTTCCTCTGTGCCGCCCCGGCTGGACAGGGCGTCCTGCCCACACTGCTGGGCCCAGCCTGGCTGGGCCTGGGGGCACCTGGGGCAGCTTGGATGTCAGGTTTGGGGGGTCAGGTACAGACCCCACACCACCCCGGTGCAGCCCTAGAGAGGGAGAAACCTGCCCCCTGGGCCCTGCCTGCAGAGTGGGGCTGAGCTGGGTCCAGAACCCTATGGTGCACGTGTACATGTGCGTGCGCACACCTCGTGGGCACTGCATGGAGCCTGGACACATGTGCAGCATGTGTGCGCATGCATCTCTGCCTGCCCCTGCACACTGCGCGTGTCCCAGCCTCCTCTGCTCTGCACCGCGTGCGTGTGTGTATGTGTGCGAGCACCTGCGAGCGTGCGTGACTCCCCCTCCCCGTGGCTGTGTGGAGGGAGCGCTGTGCACGGTGCCAGGCGTCTCCACGCTCTCCCGCTCGCTTCTGGCTCCCAGCGGGTCCAGCTGCCCCCGCCCGTGCACCGAGCTGCTTGTGGCGCCAGCTTCTCCGGGACAGTGCCCAGCCTGGCCTGCAGACGCCGCTGGCCCCTTCCCCGCTGGCCCTGGGCCGGGGGCGCGGAGGGGACCATGCTGGGTGGCCCCATGCCAGGGGAAGCTGGCTCACAGGCCGCAGCGGGCACTGGGCACCTGCAGATCTGTGAGAGGACCAACCTGCTGGTGGTGGAGATCAACACGGTGTCTTGTTGCAGCCACGGCGCCGGGATGGATGCGGGTGGGCAGCTAGCGCGGGGCTGCGGCACCCCCTGGACCTACCGCAGTGTCTCAGAGGAGTATGCGTGAGTCATGGGCAGGGGGTCCTCCTCCAGGCTGCCTGGTGCTCCAGCCCCACCTGCGAGAGCAGGGGTGGCAGGGCAAGAGTGAGGGGCATTGGCAGGGCTGGGGGCAACATGGTGGGAGTGAGGGGCAGCAGAAGGGTCGGGGGTGGTGGGTCGAGTGAGGGGCACTGGCAGAGCTGGGGAGTGGCAGGGTCGGGGTAGCAGAAGGCACTGTCAGGGCTGGGGGACAGTGGGGTTAGGGTGGCAGGGGGAGAGTAGAGGCAACAGCAGAGCTTGGGGCAGGAGTGAGGGGCGGGGGGCTCCCACCAGCATGACCCCAAGCGGACACCAGCAGCACGTGCTG
>NW_005842812.1:36612-41544 GCF_000455745.1 Alligator sinensis | reverse complement strand
TCTCCACGTGGATCCACCCTGGCCGCCCGGGCAGGGCAGGGCAGGGCAGGGCAGGGCAGGGTGCTGGCTGCGTCCCCCCTTGTTGGTCCTCCGTGCCCCCCCAGGCACATTTTCCCTTGTTCCTCTGTAAAGGCACCCCGTGGGTTAATACTCCCCCTTCCCTACCCCACACACTGCCTGGGCTGGGGCCTCGTCCCAGCCCCACATGCCAGCACATGTGTGCTCTGTCCGCATGCACGAAGCACCTGTGCGCCCCTTCCGGGTTGCTCACCTGATCACAGGCACTTGCTGCCCTCTGCCTGTGGCAGCCCCTGGGGTGCCCTAGAAGGGCTGTGACCCTCCCTTCTCGCCTAGACCTGATGCTTTGCCTCCCTTGGGGGCTGCCAGGGGAGGGTGCCACCCCCCCACGCCTTCATGCCCTGGCACTCAGCACAGCCACGGGGGCTGCATGTCCTGCACTGCCAGCCCCTAACAGGCCTGTGTCCCTTGATCCTGGGACCAAGTGTCCAGCAGGGGCACTGCAGGATGCGGGGCCTGGAGCTGGTGAGACCCCTCCCTTGCCCTGGTACCAGGACCAGGACCCCCAGGTGAGTCTATAGGGGGGTTGAGAGTCCCCTCTCTGGTGCCTCATTGGCGTTGGGGGCAGGGGTCACCTCCGTGCCTGGGGCAGGGGCTGCACCGTGGTGTCTCAGTCTGCGCTGAGACCCCCACCAGACTCATCCCGCTGGGAGGCAGCTGCTGCAGGGCCAGCGAGCTAGGGGTCGGGGCCTGGCTGGATGCAAGGGGCCTGCTCGAGCTCCCCTGGCCCGGCCAGGACAGGGGGGCAACAGACTGCGGGGGCAGGCCCTTTCCATGGGCCACGGCCGCCCGAGCCCCTCCCAGCTCCCTGCTGAGAAAATGACCTACTAATTCGGGCTCTGGCTGGCGCCACGGCCTGGCCGCCCCCTCCCGCCCACCCCCCAAAACCCCGGCAGGCGCTGACTAACTGGCTGGCAGCCGGGCCGGCCTGGAGCCCCCTGGCCTCCCTCGGCCGTCGAATGGCTCATCTGCAGATGGGGTCCCAGCATCCCCCACCCCACTCTGGGTCTCTGGGGCGGGAGCTGGCACGGACCTCTGTCCCCCAGTCCCCCCTGGATGGGCACAGCGGGGTCTCGCACTGCATCCTCCAGCATCCGACAGTGGGTGGTGGGTCCATACTGGTGCCTGCACACACGTGTTACATACATGTGAGAGCTGGGTCCTGCGTATGCACACATGTGAGCATGTGTGGCACTGAGAGCAGGGCACTGCAGGTGTGCATAGGGGACATGGGTGTACATGGGAGCATCTGTCCCTCCTCACCCCTGCGTGTGCACACGTGTGTTTGCTGCACATCATCGCGAGGGAATAAGGGTCGTGCCCATCTCTGCTGTGCCAGTGCCAGTGCCAGTGCGATACGTTAGCGGGGGGGCAGCACCCTGAGTACACACGTGCTGTCCCTTGACATGTTGAGGGGTGTTTATAGCATGTGTGACATGGGAGGGGAGCATGGGGTGCATGCCAGGCACCACGTGGCTGTGCGTGCCCTGCCATGTGCCTGCATGTGATACTCTGGGGCCATGGGCTGTGCACCACACCAGGTGCACGAGGGGCGCCATGCTCCCCCCGGCTGAGCTGGGCTGCAGGGTCCCTGTGCCCTTTTTCCCCGGGGTGGGGGCGGGGTGACCGCAGGTGGGCCGGGCCGCGGCCGGGACCCCGGCCACGCAGCCTCTGACTGTGCCGGGTGACACCGGAGCCGCGCGCTCCTGCTGGCAGACCTGCAATTAGCACAGATCCCGGCCTGACCACAAGCCCCAAATTACCGCTGGGGCCTCTCGGCTGGGATGCCCGGGGCAGCGCAACGTCACCGGGAGGCCTCCGCACCACGCCGTCTGCAGCCGTTCCCTGCCCTCTTCATCCCCCTCTCCGGCCAGGGAAACTCCCCCGGCCCCAAGGCAGGGGCAGCCGGATCCCCCGGGGAGACACCTGCTGCTGGGGCCCAGCTCCGGTGCCTGCCCTGGGCTGCTGGCACTTCCCCGCTCCCTGCTCACCTGGGTGGGCACATGCCAGCCTGATGGCCCTGGCCTGGTGCTGCCTGCGGGATGGACCGGGCACTGCGAATGACCCATGGGTAGGGTGTAGGGGGCAGTGAGTTTGCTCAGGCCTCTGCTCCCATCCACAGCCGTGGGTGCAGGCACCGCATGGTCCCTGGAGAGGGGCACGCAGGCAGGGGGGCTCTACCTGCATCTACTATCAGTGCGCATGGGGGTGCACCTGGGATGATGGACGTCCCGGCATGTTCATGGCGTGTGCGCGGGTGAGCTGGGGTCAGAGTCAAAGCATGTCTGTGCCCACGTGGGCACATATGGGAGTGGTGAGGCCTGTGTGCATGTACGTGACAGCGTGTGGCATGGGCACACCTTCCACTGTGACGTGCGTGCCATATGTGACCCCAGCTGTGCATGTGCATGCATGTGCTGCATGGAGCGTGAGGCAGGCGTGTGCTGGCACACGTGTGCACGCCAGTGAGGATGGGGCTTGTGCTGCTCTGTGTGCAGAGGTGCAAGGGGCCTGGTGTGCACAGTAGCTGTCCACCCGGCCCCAGCGAAGCCCTCCCGGGGGTTCAGAGCAGGTCCCGGCCTCCAGCCCTGGGATCCCCCTCCTGCCTGGGGGGCCGTGACCACCTGCCCCACCCCCATGCCCTGTCTCTGTAGCATCCAAGCCGCAGCGGGAACACGTGAGTCACCAGCCTCCAGCCGCGGGGCCTGGGCTTACCCCGGTCGTCTGGGTGTTTGCACAGCTGGACCCATCCCTGCCCAGTGCCACGGGCACGGCGCCCCAGTGACACAGTTGAACGGGGCCACGCCAGGGACACGAGAGGCCACAGGGGCACGGGGCGGGGGGGCCACCCTAGGCACGCATCTGCCTCCCTCCTGCTCCCCCCTCCCCGCCTGCGGTTCAGGCCTGGAAGCTCCTTGGGGGCACAAGAACAGGGCTTGGTGCTGGCTGCTGAGCTCAGGGGGCTCTCGGCTCTGAGCTCCCCCCGCACCTCTGTGCAGCCTGCCTTCGATGGGGCATCCCCGTCTCCATCTGCCCCTCCTGGCCAGCCACAAAGGGCATCTCGGCCCAACATGGGCTGCTGGTGCTGTGAGCTCCCCCAGCAGCAGTGCCCCCACCGTGGAGGGGAGAGGACGGGGCAGACGGGCAGTGCCACTGCCCCTGCGGACATGCGGAGCTGCAGGCCGCCCCGGCCAATCCCGCGCAGTCCCTGGGCACCGAGGAGACGAGCCAGGCCAGGCCTGGGGATGGGACAACAAGGGCTGCCTGTCGCGTCCATGTCCATCCCCGGCCAGGCCCTGAGGCCAAGTGCCGCCACCCCCAGGCGGGCACATGGCCGTGTGGGAAGTTGCCCGCTCTCCCAGCATGCTTTGCGGGGTGAGCCGAGCGGGGCCAGGGCCGAGGCGGGGGGGGGGGAATCGGCCGGCTTTGCGGCGTGAATGCTTCATTGTTAAGCGGTGCTGGAGTCACAGATAATTACCTCAATTAGTTACAATGGAAGAGTAATAAATACAGGCTTAGCGGCTCCCACCCCACTGGGGCTTCTCAGATTAATCCCGCCCGGGCGACCAGCCCTGAAAGGCGTGATGGACAATTCATTAAACTCCCCAAATGCCACACAACCTCCCCGTGAAGGTTTGTGTTAGACCCCTGGGGCCCGCGCCTTTGTTCCTAATTGTTTGTCTCAGGCATCGGTCACCTAACAGCGAGTAGGTGATGGGCGGCCTTCCCACCAGAGGCCGGCGTGCCCGGGGATTATAGGCGCTCCCGGCCGCCGTTGCTGGGGCGCGCTGGCCCGGGCGGGCAGGAATGTGCCCAGGGCGGGGGGAAGTGGGGAGGCGGGCCGACAAGGTGGGGCAGGGGCCGGACACAAACAGGGAGGCGCAAGGAGTTAATTAGAAGCCAGGCCGGGGGCTCGCCGGGCCACAATGGCAGGGCCGCGAGCGGCGACGGCTAAATCACTTCCGAGGATCAGTGTGAAACGGGCCGAGCTCAAGCTGACGCGGAGTCGCCGGCGCAGGGGGGCTCCCCCGTTCCCACAGCTGCCCTGGCCCCCCTCCTCCCGCGCGGCACGGCGTGGGCGCCAGGCGCCGCGGCTGGGCTCCTCGCCAGCCCTGGGCTCCGATCCTGGGCGGGTTGGACTGGTGGCATCCGTGGAGGGGCTGGTGCAACAAGGCGGGCAGGCCTGGGCATGTGGGGGATGCGGCAGCCGGTGCGTGGTGCCAGTGATAGCGTCTGGGCGTGTGTAGGCCCCGGGTTAGGGTGCAACATGGTGTCACACGTGTGCAGAGCCGGTGATGACTGGCAGCACGGCATGGCGCATGGGGTACCGGGCTGGGTGTGTGATGTGGTGTCATAGGTGTGCAATGCTGGTGATGGTGTGTTGCACAGCATGGCATGTGTGTGGTACTTGGCTGGGGTGTGTGACGTGGTATCACACGTGCGCAGTAATGGTGATGGCATGCGCCATGGCACCGGGCAGATGTGGGTCCCATGTCGGGCGCGTGCATGTGACATCACATGTGTGTGGTCCTGGTGATGGCATGTGCCCATGGCACAGGGCATGCATGCTACCTGGCTGGGGCATGTGACAGTATCATACGTGCTCAGTGCTGGGGATGGCGTGTTGCATGGCATAGGGTGTGCGTGGTACCTGGCAGGGATGTGATGTGGTGTCCGGTGCAGGGCCAGGTCTGGGCTGCAGGGGCCTAGCCTGGGACCTTTGTGCTAGCCCCTAGCAGGGCTGGCATGTCCCTGGGGGCTCAGCGGGCTATGACGAGTCCCCCTGGCCCGCACTGTATGCCCGACAGCAGACTGCGAGGCGCTGGAGGCTCCCTGGGCCCAAGGGGTTTGCAT
>NW_005842812.1:31546-36602 GCF_000455745.1 Alligator sinensis | reverse complement strand
AGCGCCACCTGCCCTGGCAGGCCTGGAGCCCCAGCTGAGCTGCCCCAAGGGCCATGCTGGCACTGGGCCCGTGCAGAGGTGTCCTGGGGCGGGGGGCCGGGAGCCTGACCGCGTGCTTCCAGAAATACCGCGCGGAGCTGCTCGTGGAAAAGCTGACGCTTGGGGAGGAGGGAGAAAAGGTCCCTCTGCTCCCGCCAAGGTGACAACACTCCCGGGGCGGGAAGCGGGCCGGGGAAAACACAGCTGGAAAGAAACACAGCCCGAAATAGCCCTCGCGGGCTGTGTCTGCCTCGAGCAAGCGCCCTGCTAAATTCTGCACACGCGGGGCATGAAAATAGCCATGTCTCCCTGCGGCAGCGAGTTAAGAATATAGATAATGACATTCTTATAAGTCACCTCCGTTACTCAGCTTTTCCTGAGGGCCTGCCGAGCAGAGACATGCCTCCAGCTGACGCGTGCCCCCAGCACGCACACGCGTGCACGCCCCCGGGCCCATGTGGACGCAGGGTGCCAGCTCCCCGGGATTGCTTCGATCCATGGAATGGCTTTCAGTAGAGCTCCCTGCTCCCCCTGTCTCCCCCCGGCAGCGCCGGGAAGGCCGGCCCCGGCCCGCCCTGTGGAGCCGTCACATCTGGGAAGCTGTACAACATCTGGAGGCCTTGCCGCAGACATGCGCGCGTTGCCGGGCAGGGTGTCTGCCCCGGAGCTGGGGCGGGGGCGGAGATGTCCTAGACGCTGTCCCCTTCTTCAGGGCCCAACAGGGGGGTCTGTGTGTGGGGACCGTCTCCCCCCCCGGGGGGGCACTGGGTCTGTCTCAGTGCAGGACAGAGCCAGCGCCGGGAAGGGAGGGGAGAGGTTGTCGGCTCCTGGCCAGGGGACAGTGATGGACGATGGCTCGTTCTCTGTCTGTCGTCTTTGGCCCCCTGCGGCCGCTGGCGATGCCCCGGCCCTGGCGGCACCATCCCGCCAGCCCCAGCACATTCCAACGGCCCAGTCCCCATAGCATCGGGGCGCCGAGATGCCATGGTGATGGGCGCCTTGGAAATGCAGACGCAAGCATGAGGGAGGCAGCCGTGGGACAGACAGAGGGACAGATGGATGGGGCCAGGGGGGAGCAAGAGCAGAGGATGCCCCAGGCTGTTCTGCTTCCAAGCCCCCATGTGCTCACTCACTGCCATGCCCCCCAGAGCTGGCTGCAAGTCATGGGTGGGGGTGGATATAGGGAGCTCTCTGGGGGGATCAGCCCCCCTTCCCAGCAGAGGTGCATGTCTGAGCCCCACCTGGCACCAACATGGCCCATCCAGGAGGGTGGGGGGAGGCACATGTGTCGCACACGCCAGTCCAACATGGGGCTTGGTGTGGGTCAAGCCCTGTGCCCAGCACCCAGCCCCAGCCAGGCCTCTGCCCCGCTCCCTCAGCCCGACATTTGGTGCATGGGCGTCACTCCTGACCCCCAGCAGGATGAGGTCCGAGGGCGAATGGGTGGCCATGTGCTCTCCAGGTGCTGGGGCTGTGGCCCCACTGCTCCCCACCTGCTCTGGGGGGGGGCCGTGGGGAGCCGGGGCCGCAGGATTAGCGGGGCCTGGGCTCCCGCGCTGGGCGGGTAATTGGAAACAGGGGCCAGGGCAGCAGCTGGAGGGAGGAAAGGCCCCTGCAGCATCCTGGGGGTTAAATACAGACCCCCCCACCCCACCCCTGACCTGCACCTATGCCCCACCCGGGCAGCTGGGCCAGGCTGCTGTGGGGGGCCTCTGACCGTACCAGGAACATCCCTGGTGGAGGAAGTCGTGGGTGCGGGAGAGACCCCGTGAGCTTTCAGCACCGGCAGCAGGGACTGGACCACTGCCCGGGCACCCTGGGGCTCACGGCTGCTTTCCCTGTGCCCAGAGCCCCAGGCCAAGGGCAGCAAGGATTGCCCACAATGTAGGAGGCAGCTGGCAGCATAGGGGAGGGAGGATTGTTCCTGGCATTGGCCACGGTGCCATCCGGCTGCCTGCAGGACCCAGGAGTCAGGAGCTCCGCTCTGTAGAGGCCTCAAGTGTCAGGGTTTTGTTTGGCCTCTGCCCCCATCTCAGATGCCCTGTTCATGGGGGTGGCAGGGAGGCTGGGGAGGGGGACATGGGGGCACCACCGTCCCTCGAGCTGGGGCAGCTCCAGGCTGCGGGTCTCTGGGCTGGGGGCTGTGTTCCCACCCCAGCACCGCTATCGCCTCTGCAAAGCACCATCACACCCCCCCACCCCAATCCCGCCCCAGTGATGCTCCACTCCTCTCTCTTGATAAAAATAGACTTTATTCTTCTCTAGGAGCCTACAGGTTTATCCGTAATGAAGCAGCCGCGTCCTCAGTGCTCACAGGGCAGGAAGGGGCACGGCCGGATCCAGCACGTGGGAGTGTCTAAGAGCAGGGGCCGCCGAGGCGATACAAACCCAGTCCCAATAAATAGTGTATGTGCAGGCGAGCAGAGACCCCCTCCCCGCGTCTCAGTGCGTGTCACTCCCACGGCCCCCAGGGCAGAGCCAGGCTATGGGTTGGATGCTGTCCTGGCAAAGCCGTGCAAGGCCCCGTAGCACGTGGCAGTCGGCGCTGGCTGCAAACACGGGTGCAGTGTGTCATCGTCCAGGCACCTTTCAGCTTCCCGCACATGCAGCAGAGGAAGACCTGGGAGCATCTGGCCGGGGGGGCAGGAGCAGGGGCAGGCGGCTGCTGAGGCACCCCCTGTTCTGGTCACTGGTTCAAATCTTGACCTCAGAGGTGGCATCTCTCTGGGCTCTCCCCCTTGCCCCATTGTCTTGGGCTGTGGAGCCAGGACCCCCATTTTGGCCAGGGTTGTAGAGCAGCGGGGGTGCACTAGGAAGCTGCTGGCCTGGTCCCTTTTGCCCACCTGGCCCCGCTATGGTTCCAGGTCTAGCCAGAGGGGTTAACCCCCACCTGTGGGTGCTGGTCCCCATTGGCTCTCCAGAGGATGCCCCCCACTGTGCCAGGCCGTCCCCATGTGTCTGTGCCCCTCCCCCCGGCAGTCTTTGCCGTGCCAGAGCGGGGCAGGGAAATGGGTTTGCTTCCAGGGTCCCGGGGATGCCGTAAAGGTGGGAGGGGGGTCTCGGCGGGGCAGGGGGCTCCAGGCGCTCCCCACTCACAAGCACTCATGCAGCACTTGGGTGTTGGTGCAGCTCAAGCAGCTGACGTGGCAGCACCAGTGGAAGGTGCAGTTGCAGCGTTCGGTGCCCCGCTGCGTCCGGGTGCGGTAGCCGCGGCCACAGCACAGCAGCTCACAGCCGTCCAGGGCAGGTGAGGAGCTGTTGCAGGAGCGCCCGGCCGTGCCGGCTGTGCCCGTGCGACCACTGTAGGTGCAGAAGTTGGGTGACTTCTCGAAGTAGACGAGGTCGTGGGGCGAGGGCGGCTTGTGGGCTGGGTTCTCAGGCTCCAGGTGATGCAGCTCCACGCGGGATGCCCGGTTGCTGCCCTTGTTGCCGTAGACAACGCGGGAGGCACCGTCGAAGCGGTCCTTCAGGAAGTCGCCCACCGTGCGGAAGGTGGGCAGCCGCATCCAGCACGTCCGCACCGTGCATGAGCCTGACATGCCGTGGCACTTGCACTCCTGCCGCATCTCCGAAAACACCGTCTGCAAGAAACGGCCACGTTGTGATCTGGGCCCTGACCCATGCCTGCCAGGACCCAGTGCCAGGAGCTTCCCCCAGCAGGGCGCCGTGGGGACCCAGGTGCTGGGAGTTTCCACCCACCGGGATCCCCCCCCAGCAAGGCCCCCAGGGGCACTAGGATGTGTATTTCCTCCCAGCTGGGCCTAGCTGGTGCCCTGGGTTGCAAGGGCTGGCTTAAGCCAGGCATTGTGGCGATGGGAACAGTAGCCTGTTCCTGGCACAGCTGGCACCTGGGGGAACTCCGCAGCCCCCCCGCCGGAGCTGGGCAGAGTCATCCTGGCTCTTCAGCTCACCCCAGCCCCCCTCCTACTACTCTGAGGCTGTGGCTCCTCCAGGAGCTGATGCAGCAATTTATGCCTCCCATGGGCACCAGCACCCAGGGTGCAAAGCCCTTTCCCCAGCCCGCATGTGTGCAGGCAGGTAGAAGTGTGTGCGCCTGCATGTGCTTACACGTGTCCCCCCACTCCCAGTGACCTCACCATACGCCCGGCCTCATTGTTGTGCAGGTTCATGAGGAAGCGTAGGTCCCGGCCTTTCTCGTTGGAGTCCACGAACTCCCGGCCAAAGACCCTGCCAAAGTCAACGTTGTCGCTGCAGCCGCCCCAGTGCCAGTCGGGGCCGCCAGGCCCACGGCGCCGGTAGTCACAAGTGCAGGACTCAATGGAGCCCTCCGAGCACGACCGGGCCACCGAGTGTGTCACACCGGCGCTGGTGATGGCAAAGATGAAGGCCGTCTCCCGGCAGCCTGCAGTGGGGAGGGGAGGGGAGGGGTGCTCAGGGCACCGGCCTGCAGAGCTCTGTGCATGATGCCACCCCAGGCACTCCATGCCAGGCTCTCTGCTGGCTCTATGCAGGCCTGGGTGGTGGGGCTTGGTGGGTGCCCGCCTGTCCCTGGAGAGGGCACCCCGCTCACTCCAGGGTGGCATGTGAGCTGGGTGTGACCCACCCCAGGGTCCCCCTGCCCGCTCCTCCACCCACTGCAGGGACATTGAGAGCAGAGCCCACGCATCTGGGTCTGCAGCCATGGGATCTGTCACCAAAGCGCTGGGGCCCTGACCCGCCGCCCTGTCCCCCGCGCCCCGGCCCGGCCCCCTCACCTCGGTTGACGATCTTGCCGAAGATGTTGGGCCCGGGCGTGGTGGGGCAGTTCCAGCGCCGGTTGCGGAACTGCCACTTGCACTCCTTGATGGCGCTCTGCAGCCCGGTGCTGATGCTGTGCAGGATGCCGGGGTTCTGGCGGATGAGCTTGCGCTGCTTGCGGCTCAGCAGCTGCAGGCTGGGGTCCAGCACCAGCTGCACGTGCTTGGAGTCCGTCAGCAGGTTGGTGGAGGACGCCACGTTGATGATGCCCCTGCGGGCGGAGGGGGCAGAGCGTCAGGACCTGCAGCTCAGCCCTGCC
>NW_005842812.1:29396-30407 GCF_000455745.1 Alligator sinensis | reverse complement strand
CGGCTGCCGGGGGTGTGAGCGCCTGGCACGCCCGTGTGCCCAGGGCCGGGCTGGCACGGCGCGCGCACACGCACACGCACCCTTGCGCGCCAGGACGCGGGCTTGCCCATTTGCGTGCCCCCACACACATGCGGGCGCGCGCACACTTGCACTCACAGTCGCACAGACTTGCACACACACACTTGCACATACGCAGACGCGCGCACATGCTTGCGCGCACACATGCTTGTGCGCGCACGCACACACGTTTGCACGCACTGAGGTTCCTACTGATGAACCGGGGGCTCCACTAAGGCCGGCGGCGGAGGGGGGAGTGCGGGAAGGGTGCGTGGGGACCGGCGCAGCGGGCAGGTCGCAGCTGCTGGCTCCCCGGTGTGCGCAGGTGTGCGCACTTACACACACACGACACAGAGGCTAGACCAATGCACACAAACCACGACCCACACACCATCGTTCCTACACACACGTGCGCACACACAAACGCACCCGCTCACACGCGCACACAAACCCGCACGCACACACAGGGGCGCACCTACACACACACACGCGCGCGCGCATAGGCGTACCCACAAACACACACACACGCGCGCGCGCAGGGGCTCCGCGCGAGGCAGCTCAGGTGATGCACACAAACCACGACCCACACACCATCGTTCCTACACACACGTGCGCACACACAAACGCACCCGCTCACACGCGCACACAAACCCGCACGCACACACAGGGGCGCACCTACACACACACACGCGCGCGCGCATAGGCGTACCCACAAACACACACACACGCGCGCGCGCAGGGGCTCCGCGCGAGGCAGCTCAGGTGTGTCCGCGCCGCCGCCCCGGGGGAGCGGGACCTGCTGCGGGGGACAGCGCTGAGGCCGCGGGCGACGGGCGCTCCCAAGCCGGGGAGGAGCCTCGCGTCCCGGCTCCGACCCCGGGGGCAGCCGTCGGGCTCCTCAGCCGGGCCGGGGGAGCTGGAGGGGGGCCGGGGGGACACCCCACCGCCGCTCTG
>NW_005842812.1:26663-28549 GCF_000455745.1 Alligator sinensis | reverse complement strand
TTGGGCCTGGGCCCCCCCAGCAGGAACGTGGCTCCCATAACAGAAGGGGCTGAGCCCCCTCCCCAGCAGGGCTTGGGGCCAGGAGCTGGGGGGAGCTATGCTGGGTCCTGGGGCTGTGGCCCTCTGTGCCCCCCCCGGGAGGGCCCACCAAGTTGCCCTGTGCCAGGTTGGGGGGCGGGGGGGTGCAGTAGGGCAGCCTCGCCCACGTCCCAGTCCAGGCTGGGGTTGGGCACTGAGCGCCCGGGGGTGCTCTGGGTCAGGGCGGCGCGGGGCCCGGCGGAGCCACAGCTGGGCCTGTTTGGGGGCCGTGGGATCAAACAGGCAGCCCCGGTGCCCCCTACCCCTGCGCCGCGCCTCAGTTTCCCCGTCTGCCCTACAGACGGTGGCAGGGGCTGGCCTCCACCCCGCTCCTGCCTGGCTCCCGGGATGTGCCGGGGGCAGGGGACCCGAGGGGAGCCGGGGCTGCCATCTGGGCGCCGTGTGGCGCCGGGCAGAGCCTGGCACTGCCTCTCCTCTTTGTGACGCAGCCAGAACGGCCCCTTGCGGGCGCACAGAGCTGGCCTACGGGCTTTGCCGGGGTCTCCTCTTGGCCCCTGGCCACGGCTGGGCTGAGCTGGGGCAGCCGGGAGCCTCTTTGCTCCCAGGGCCCTGTCCCAGCCTGCGCGCTCCTGCCCCAGGGGTCAGCCGGACGGGCGAGCCAAGAGGGGTGTCCGTGCCGCGCCAACAGCACCATGGGCAACATCTTCGGCAACCTTCTGAAGAGCCTGATCGGCAAGAAGGAGATGCGCATCCTGATGGTGGGGCTGGATGCCGCCGGCAAGACCACCATCCTCTACAAGCTGAAGCTGGGCGAGATCGTCACCACCATCCCCACCATTGGTATGGGCCAAGGGGGACCCGGCCGGGGAGGGGGGCTGGGAGCCATCTGGCAGGATCCAGAGGGGCTGGTGGCCCCCAGGTGAGATGAATTTGCCAGGTCTCTGGCCTGGGACAGCCGCCGCGGCACGTCCCATGCCGGCACTGACCCCCCTCTCCACTGCGCTGCAGGGTTCAACGTGGAGACGGTCGAGTACAAGAACATCAGCTTCACCGTGTGGGACGTGGGTGGGCAGGACAAGATCCGGCCTCTCTGGCGACACTACTTCCAGAACACCCAGGGTAGGTGCGGGCCTTCCCCTCTCTCCGCAGGGCGCCCTGGGGGTCTCTCCCTGCCCCGTCCAGGCTGCGGGAAGTGTGGGTCCCCCCCCAGCTCAGTGCCGCACACCCCCCAGGCCTGATCTTCGTGGTGGACAGCAACGACCGGGAGCGGGTGAATGAGGCGCGTGAGGAGCTCATGCGGATGCTGGCGG
The DNA here is from genome assembly GCF_000455745.1 of Alligator sinensis. Classification (NCBI taxonomy): domain Eukaryota; kingdom Metazoa; phylum Chordata; order Crocodylia; family Alligatoridae; genus Alligator; species Alligator sinensis. The sequence continues at coordinate 27,200 of NW_005842812.1, read as the reverse complement.
AGGATGAGTTGCGGGACGCTGTGCTCCTTGTCTTTGCCAACAAGCAGGTGCGTTGGGGGCTCTCCCCTCCCCACCCATCCGGCCAGCCGGATGTGTCCAGGGCTGACCCCCACCCTCTCCCCCCAGGACCTGCCCAACGCCATGAATGCGGCAGAGATCACGGACAAGCTGGGTCTGCATTCCCTGCGCCACCGCAACTGGTACATCCAGGCCACGTGCGCCACGAGCGGCGACGGCCTGTACGAGGGCTTGGACTGGCTGGCCAACCAGCTGAAGAACAAAAAGTGAGCCTGCCTCGGCACGCCCCCGCGCTGGCTGGGCCCTCGGCTCGGGGGGCCGTGCAGGTCTTCCCGCTCCCCCTTCTCTCTCTTTTTCTCTCTCTCTCTCTCTCTCTCTCTCTCTCTCTCTCTCTCTCGTTGGGTTTTGCTTTCTTTCCGGCACCGGTTGCTGTGGGTGTGGTTTGGGTGTGGGGTTCTGGTCCCCCGGGGATATGCACGGATCTCTTGTGTGTGCGCGTGCGCGTGTGATTAAATATAT
>NW_005842812.1:24899-26331 GCF_000455745.1 Alligator sinensis | reverse complement strand
CCCAGCTCAGGGAGTGGCGTGAGCAGCTAACGGGGTGGCAGGGTGCAGGTCACGCTCATGCCCTAGACCCCCCCCTCCCCTTCCAGCACAGTGATTGTAATGGTAGTATCCCCCCTGGACTGACAGACGGATGCCTCGTACTGTAAGCTCCTCCCCAGCACACCTATTTATACCCCTGTCCTGCCCTGTGCTTGGTGTGACGTGTCGCCGCAGCCCTGCCCTGCCCTCCCCCAGCTCCCTGGGACACACCTGTGTGTGTATCGCTCCCTCCCTGCGCGCAGGGGCCGGTACCTGAGGATGCCTGCGCGTCCCCCCCCCCCCTTGGATATTAAACATGTTTTATGTAGCTCTGGCCTTGTCTCTTCTTTGTAGGCTACAGCTGTGGCAGCCCAGTGGGGGTCGGGGCAGGTGCTGGGGGGAGCAGGGGCAGTAAAGGGCTCCCTGTTCTTGGTAGGGGATGTGTGCCTACCCCCTAGGGCTCAACAGGCTGGTCCCTGCCCCAGCCTGGGCTCCTGCAGGCTTCAGCCATGTCTCTGGGTGATGGACAGGCCCTGGCCAACTTTAATTAGAAAGAGCTTAGCGGGGCAGGGGGTTGTCTGCAGAGTGTGTGGGGAGTGGGGGAGCTGGAGCCTGGGAGCAGCTTTTGCCTCCTGCGGCTGCGTTTAAGTGGATCGGGGATGAGATGGGAAATCTCATTAGCCCTAATCCTGTGGGCAGGAGGGGGGCGGGTGGTGCTAGTTCTGTACGCTGCCTGCGCACCGCGGCGGAGCCCAGGCCTCAAGTCCACCCCGGCCTGGTCCCGCGACGGGCAGGGGTGGGATGGGGCTGCCAGATGCCTGGGTGCTGTGCCCTGTGCTAACACTAACCCTAATGGGGCACCTGCAGCCTCCTGCCCACTCCCTGGCCAGTTCCTCCCTGCTGCAGCCGGGGGTCTCTGCCCTTGTAGTGCGGATGGTCTGGGGGTAGAGGGGCTCCCTGGTGGCCAAGGGGGAGAGATGACTGGGCCCGAGCGTGGCAGAGAGCTGAGCATTGCTGCTCCCAGTGCAGCTCTGCTTGGGGTGCACGATGCCGGGCACCCGCCCCTCCAGGCTCAGGGTGGGGGGCAGGGGCTGGGGGTTTGGCCCCAAGGGTGGGACTGCTTCTGCTGGCAGTGTGACGAGCCCCATGGCAGGGGGGCCTGGCTTCCCCAGGGGTGCAGGGAGCCAGGTGCTGTCTCCTCCCCCAGCCCTGTGTGAGCCCGATCCTGGCCAGGTCCAAGGGTGCTGGAGCCGCAGCCCGAGCCCTTTGGCCCGTTCCCAGCCTCTCCCCCCTCCTCCGCGGCGTGCGTGCGTGCGGGGCCAGGGTCACGATCCCTCGGGAACCCAGGTGTCCCGGGCGCGGGGGCTGCCCACGCGTGTGCGTTTCCTGCCCCAGCTGGAGCCGGGCGGGGCGG
>NW_005842812.1:19692-24526 GCF_000455745.1 Alligator sinensis | reverse complement strand
CCGGGGGACACGCTGCAGATCCACTACACGGTGCGTGGGGGGGACACGTCAGCACTGCCGCCGCTGCTGCCGCCGCCGCACGTGTGCCCGGCCCTGGGGGGAGGGACGGGCCCACGAGGGACAGCTCTGGCCGGGGGGCCGCGGGGGCCTGGTCTGCAGGGTCACCCACGCATCCCCCTGCCCCGCAGGGCAGCCTGGAGGACGGGCGAGTGGTGGACACCTCGCTGGCCCGGGACCCGCTGCAGCTGGAGTTGGGCAAGCGACAGGTGATCCCTGGTAGGTGCCATGATTGGGGGCATCCCAGGCTGCTTCGGATCCCCCTGCAGATGCCCCCTCCCCAGGGCCGATGATCTGCAGACCCCCAGGGATGCGGGGTGGAGAGGGGAGCAACCCCAGAGCAACTGCCTCCTCTGGGACAGTCTTTGGGACCCCCTTGATCCACCTCTCTTCCCACTTCCCACCCCCAGGCCTGGAGCAGGGTTTGCTGGGCATGTGCGTGGGGTAAGTGGTGCCTGGTGGGCCCAGGGGCTGCAGTGGGGCAGGAGAGGCAGCGGGGCCAAGACCTGCTGTGTCCAGGTGCCCTCCGGGCACTGCGGGTTACCAGGATCCTGGCCCTGATCGAGCTTTTCTCTGGCGGGAAGGGAGAAGCGGAGGGTGATTATCCCCCCCAACCTGGCTTACGGCAAGCGAGGATCACCCCCTGCCATCCCAGGTAACCCCCTGTCCCGTGAGCCTGGCCTGGGTGCCTGAGCTGGGCTCTGCCTGGGCCAAAGGGCTCTGCGGTGCCCTCCAGGAAGCGTCCCCATGCCCAGGAGCAGGGGGGCTCTACATGCCCCCACCACAGGCCCTTATTTAGGCAGGGGGAGCATGGGCAGCCTGGCCTAAGGCTACCAGCTGCAGGGCCACAAGACCATGGCCCTCGCAGAGGCTGAGGCCACCTCTCCCCCCAGCGGACGCGGTGCTGCAGTTTGAGGTGGAGCTCCTCGGCCTGTCCCGGGCTGGCTACTGGCAGAGGCTAGTGAGCGACCTGCTGCCCCCGCTGTGCGTGGGGCTGGTGCCCTTGCTGCTGGGGCTGGTGGGCTTCCACCTGTACCGCAAGGCCACCAGCCCCCGCGTCTCCAAGAAGAAGCTCAAGGAGGAGAAGAGGAACAAGGCCAAAAAGAAATAAACCTGCCCCTGTCGGCGCCAGCTCCTGGCTGCTCTCTCAGGCCTGGGGTGGGTGGGACCTGCCCCAGGGACTTCCTGGCCCTCAGGGGACCCGACAGCCCGTCCTTCCGCCAGGCCACCCCGGGGAGGTGCAGGCAGCCCAGGCCTTGCCTGCGGCGGGGCTTTTCCCAGCAGTATGTGGGCACTTGCCCTACCCCGCATGCAGCCACCAGCGAGGTTTGAGATGTGAGCGTCGGTGTAACCTTTTAATGGCAGCTTCTTGGGTTCCATAGGTGAGTGCGAGAGCATCCCCAGGGCCCTGCCCTTGGCTTGTGGCACTGGCTCTGCAAGCCCTGGCATGCATAGGTGATGGGTGGTTCACAGGAGGTGCGACGCAATGTGGGCAGCCTCGATGATGCAGGGTGGGGGCCGTGGGGCAGGGGCAGGGGCGGGGAGTGCGCTGCTCCTGCTGCTCCAATGGTTGAGGATGAGCAGTGTGTTTGGCTGGTTCAGTGCCTCCTCGCTGACCGAAACGCCAGTCAGGTACTGCCGGAGCAGCAGGTGCAGCCGCTCGTTGTCCTGGTCCAGTGCCGCCCGCTCCTGCTCCAGCGCCAGCTGCTCCAGCCGCACCTTGTTGTAGCGCTGCCAGAAGCGCTCCAGCCCGGCATAGTCCTGCATCGCCTGCAGATGAGGGACCGTGCTGAGAGGGGCAGGGGACCCCTCCCCGCTTCTCCTACACAGCAAAGTGCCCGCTGCTAGCACAAGCCTCTGCACTGGCAGTGCCCTCACTCCAGCTGTGCCAGTCCCCTGGGAACCTGTTCCAGATATGACTCCCCTTTTGCTTCCTACCCATCATAGCATCCTGGCCAGAGGGTGAGGGGTTCAGGGTCTGAGACCCCCAGCTCCGTACCTGGGCCAGTGGCTCGGTGGGCTTCTCCCAGAGGACCTGCTGTGCCTCCTGCTGCTCTGTTGCACTCAGCAGGGAGGTGTAGAAGGGCAGCACCTTCTCTTCTTCCGTCTCCAGCTTGCGGCACATCTCAGCCAGTCGCAGGATGCGTGCAGCCTGGGGATGAGGGCAGGTTTTGGGGCTGCAGCTCCCTGCTGGGGGTGGCTACAGGGGACCACTGGGGAGTGCCTGCCTGGGGCCAGGAGAGTCCAGACGGCTTGGGCAGAACCAGCTGCTCCATTTTGGGCTGTATTGCCCCTGCCCCCCCAGGCTGTGCCATGTGCTGTGTGCGGATAAGGGGGTCAGGGCACGGGGAGGCCTGTCCTGGGGAAGGGTTGCCTCCACCCTCACCTTCTTCTCCACACGATTCAGCTCCTTGAGCGCGGCACTGCTGTCCAGCGTGAGCTTGGCCAGGTTGCTGCGGGCCTGGGCCCTGGCCTGGCTCATCTGGCTCTTGAGCTTCTGCAGCTGCTTGAGCACAACCTCCTTCTCTTCGCGCAGGCGTCGGTTCCGCTCCTCACTGTCCCGCAGGTGTGCCGCCAGCCGGCCCTTCAGGACAGAGATGGAGTCCTGGGTGGGGTAGGCTGTCAGTGATGATGGGCAATGGAGGGGGAGGTGCTCAGAAGCTTGGGGAACAGAGCTGGGAGAGCCCATCTGCACCCATAAGACAGGCTGGGGTGCAGGTGGGAACTGAGCAGAGAACAGAAGCACCTGGGGCTGAGGCAGGGAGAGGTGCTGGGAGAAATTGGGTGTTCAGGCACCAGGGGTGGGGTGAGGAGGAGCACTAGGGGGAACAGGGGTCCCTGGTGCTGGGGGTGCTGGGATAGGGAGGGGTGCTGTGGCAAAGGGGCACCGGGGACAGAGGCTTTGCAGACCTGAATTTTCTGCAGCTTCCTCATCTGCGCCTCAATCTCCTGAGAGCTTTTCTCATCCTTCTGCTTGAGCGCGGTGAAGGCAACCTTCCGGTCCTCAGTGGCCTCTGTGTAGCTCTTCAGCTCCTGCTGGAAGCGCCGCCACAGCTCCTCCACAGTGCCCTCCAGCTGCACGCGCAGGTAGTGCTTCTCCTCCAGGTTCTGGGGGCACACACGACTCAGTGGGGTCCCCGCCCAGCCTGCCCTGTGATCCCCCTGGCCTCAGAGGCCCCCTCCTGCTCTGATCCCACAGAGCTGTGGCAGCCCCCAAGTCCAGCGAGGTGCTCTGTCCTGCCCAGGGTAAGGACCGGCTCATAGAGACTCGCTGACACCCCAGCCTGGCCAGAGCACAGGCAGGACAGGTCCCTTCCCAATCAGCAGCCAGCTCCTGGCTGGGTTGGGCTGGGAGGCATCTCAGTGAGCCCCTGCCCCACGAGCCCTGCCTTGTTCTTGATGTCGTCCCTGGTGCTCTGGAACTCCAGCCTGGCCTCGTAGTCGCTCTCCCCAAAGTTCTGCTCCATGGCCAGCATCACGTCCTCCAGGTAGCGGCTCTCCTGCGCGTGCTGCTCCACGATCATCCTCCTGGGGAGTGGCAGGGCGGGTCCTGAGCCCCAGAGCCAAGCCCCAGTGGGAGGGCTGCAGGGAGGGCCCTGGGGCCAGCTCTGCTCTGCAGCTGACAGTGTCAACCCCGGAAGGAGGAGTCCTAGGGGGAACACCGGGGGCACTCCTGAACTGGCTGCCCATCTCCCTCTCCCCTCTGCCCCAGGTCGATGCCCCATCCCCTGCCCCAGTACCTCTCTGTCTCAAACTCCTTCTTGAGGGCCTCCAGCTCGGTGTTGTAATCCTCCTCCAGGTACCGCAGGCGGCAGCGCTGCACCTGCAGCAGCTGGTCGATGTTGTGCAGGTGGCTGCGCAGAGCGTGGGCGTGCTGTGCCTCGGCTTCTGAGAGGTCCTTGGCCAGCACCTGCGCGTCGGGGAGACATGCACTGGCGACTGCTCTGTCTCAACTGCCCCCCCGCACCACTACCTAAGGCCTGCAGCTGCCGAGGCGGGGTGCAGGGAACTCCCGGGATCCCCCTTCTTTGGGTGCAGCCTGCCCAGCCAGCTGGAAGGCAGCACTGTCCGCTCTCCCAGCCTTGTTTTGGGTACCACTGGGCTCACAAACATGCCACATGCCTCCCCCGCACCAAACCCTCACCTGAATGACGTGGTCCTTGCAGTCCACCACACGCTCAAAGGTCTGGCTCAGGATCTCAATGTCCCTGCGCAGCTCCTTGGCCTTGGCCTCCCGCAGCAGCTGGCGCCACTGCATGTTGATCCTGTTGGCATTGATGGTGCTGTTGTGCTCTTCCTTGGCCAGCTTGTCCTGCGTGGTGGGGCACAAGGTGATGCCTGTCTGGCTCCTGGATCACCCGTGCCCACATCCCACAGCTTGGGGCTGGCCAGGCCTGAGGGGACCCGTGGTGGGGGGGGAGCTCACAGCAGGGGGGGTCACAGGTCATAGGCAGAGCTGGGGCTGGGAAGGGCCTGGTGGTTCCCCTTCCCTGCCCAGGTCCAGCTACACCCGCCGGGGGCCAAGCCCAGCCACACCTTGAGAAACTGCCTCAGCAGGTCCTCCTTCTTCTTGCTCTGCTCCTCGGCCACCAGCAGCTTCTGCTGCATGAGCAGAAGCCGCTCCTCCTCGCTCAGGCCTGGCGTTGCGGGCCCCTTGAGCCCCTTCCTCGGCATGGCGCTGGGCTGGGCTGGGCAAGAAGCCACGGAGCTGGGACTGGGACCCTTCCCCAGGGTCCTGCCCCCAACTGGATCCAGCCCTGGACCCCCCACAACAGGG
>NW_005842812.1:17838-18432 GCF_000455745.1 Alligator sinensis | reverse complement strand
AACTTGGACTTTCTCACATTTCCTTTGCAATCGCTGGAGTTTCCCTTGCCCGCCCTGCCCCCGTGCCTGGGGGTGTGGAGGTGGGGCGCAGCCAGGCAGGATTTCTGGCTGGAAAGCCCCGGGGCTCACATCGCAGGCCCCGAAGCTGGACGGGTCCATAAAGCCCACGTGTCGCCCACCCCCACCCCGCCGCAGGGCTCGCCTGTCCTCGGGGCTCCTGCAGGGACAGCCCTGGCCTGGCACGGGCAAAGGCATGCAGCTGGCACCAGCAACCCTCCTGGGTCACGCGGTGCCAGGCCGGGAGGCTGGGGCGAGTGGTGGGAATTCCCGGGAGCCGGGACGCTTCTCTTCCCTTCCTGGAACTGGCTCACCGGCGGCCAGCCTGGCCCCCCCCCCAGTTGGTCTGCCAGGTCCTTACTGCTGTGGGACTGGACCCCCGGGGCCCGACCCTGCTCTCAGCCTGACATCGCGCTCTCCCTTGCAGAGCTGGCTGCAGAACCCAGGAGTCCTGGTGCCTGGCCTGCGTGTGCCCTGCCCCAGCCGGGACGGGACCCCAGGAGTCCTGGTGGCTGGCCCGCGCGTGCCCCGGCCCAG
>NW_005842812.1:16658-17808 GCF_000455745.1 Alligator sinensis | reverse complement strand
GCGTGTGCCCTGCCCGAGCCGGGACGGGACCCCAGGAGTCCTGGTGCCTGGCCCGCGTGTGCCCTGCCCCAGCCGGGACGGGACCCCAGGAGTCCTGGTGCCTGGCCCGCGTGTGCCCTGCCCCAGCCGGGACGGGACCCCAGGAGTCCTGGTGGCCCCCCAGCCCCTGACTCAGCTCAGGGAATTTCCCTCCCCAGCACCAGCCCAGATACCGCTCCCCAGGACCCTTATCAGGGCCAACCCAGGGCCGGAAAGGCTTTGGAGCAGGGTCCGGGGGCGAGCCCAGCCTCTGTCCCCCAGCTCTGCAGGCCTGGGGCATCTGGCAGGGCCTGGTGCCAGCTCCCAGGCACCCGGGGGCAGGCGGCTGTGGGGCTGGGCTGCATTCACCCACCCTGTGGGCTCCTCCTGGTAGGCTGCTCAGGCCACTCTCCTGCCCAGGCCAGACAGCCACTGCAGGGGGTGTCGCAATGCCCGGGTTAAACATTACCCAGCATTTCCTCAGGTGCGGGGGCGCGGGCAGAGTGGGCAGGCCAGGCCACATCACGGGAAGGGCCACGCGCTCGCTCGTCACCCAGGGACGTGGCGCTGAGCAAGGCTGCATGGCTGCTGCAGCCCCCCGCCCCAGGGTGCGTGTGGGCACACAGGCAGTTATCACGGGTCATCTGATACCCAGGGCAGGCCACCCCATGAACCTCTCGCACCCAGGCTCCTAGAGGCCACTGGGAGGACCCCTTCCCCCCCCCCCCGCCCCCCCCCCCCCCGCGCCCCAAGTGCCCTGTGCCCACACCCAGCTGTACACAGACTTGGGGCTGCGGTGTGCTCTGGGGTATGTGGAGGGGTCTCTGCTGATGCCCCAATGCCCCCAGAGGGTGAGAAGGGCCCTGGGTCAGGTCAAAGTCTGGTGTGACCCTGGGGATGGCCAGGGGGAGGGGGCAGATCTGCCCTGCCAGACCATCTGTAGGGCAGGTGGGGGCAAGCCTGGGGGCTGAGGGAGGCAATTAGAGCCTGTCCTGACCCCTCCAACCAGCCCTGGCATCCGCCCCACCCTCAACCGCAGCCCACCCAAGACCCCCCCACCCCTAGCACAGGAGGCACCAGCCCCACTCAACAGACCCCCCCACCAGCGGCCCACAAGACACCTCCCACCCCA
>NW_005842812.1:15679-16137 GCF_000455745.1 Alligator sinensis | reverse complement strand
GCTGGTGCTGGTGGGCGACGTGCAGTGCGGCAAGACGGCCATGCTGCAGGTGCTGGCCAAGGACTGCTACCCCGAGGTGAGTCGGGTCGCGCGTGGGCGGCCCACGGGGGGACGGCGCCCGCCTCCGTGGCCTCGGCCGGCCGGGACTGACCCCTCTTTTCCCCCTCCCCTGCCTGCAGACATACGTGCCCACGGTCTTTGAGAACTACACGGCCTGCCTGGAGGGTGACGAGACACGCGTGGAGCTCAGCCTGTGGGACACCTCCGGTGCGGGGGGGGTTGACACGCGTGTCTGGGGGGGGTCTCTGTGCTGTCTGCTCCTCCTCCCCCCTGTGTGGCTCTGCCACTGCAGAGCTGCGGGCATGTCCCCGGGGCAATTGGAGGCTCTGGGGGGTTGGTGGGGGGTACAGGGCAGCCCCCCCACCCCTGTAGCCCCCCAATCCGGAGCACCCCTGCAG
>NW_005842812.1:15106-15312 GCF_000455745.1 Alligator sinensis | reverse complement strand
CCCACGGGTGGGCACCCACTGCCCCCCTCCCGGGGCCCTGGCAAGCTTGGTGCTGCAAGGGGAGGGAGCGGGGGGGCGGGGGGTGGTTTTTTAAATGGCACAGGAGCCATTTCCCAAAAATCTGCAGGGAGGCAGGAGGGATCTTAGCTGCCGGGCATGACCTGGCCCCGGGGACTGGCGGGGGCAACAGGCCGGGCCGGAGCCGC
>NW_005842812.1:13660-14712 GCF_000455745.1 Alligator sinensis | reverse complement strand
GGTCTCATCTGCAGAGGTGGAGGGGTTTGGTCGGAAACCCCCGCCCCAGGGCTCCAGTGGGGCCAGGCTCAGCACCCAGGAATGGCCCTACACCCCTGGAGCTGGGTGCAGCCCCCTCCCCAGCCAGGGCAGCACTAGGGTGGTACCAGGGAGAGCTTGGGGCTGTTGGCCTAGGGCCCCCTGACCCCCCCACCTCTCCCCTCCATGGTCCCGGTAGTGGAAGACAGAAATCCTGGACTACTGCCCCAGCACCCGGGTGCTGCTGATCGGCTGTAAGACGGATCTGCGAACCGATCTGAGCACTCTCCTGGAGCTGTCCCACCAGAAGCAGGCTCCTGTCTCCTCCGAGCAGGTGAGTACCAGCATCCTGCCTTCTTATCCCAGCTCCAGCCGTAGCCCAGAAGGACCTGGCTCTGGCTTGAGCAGTCTGTGGGGTAGCATTTGGGACCTTCCCCTCCTGGTGCCTGCCAGGCTCCCAGGCCTCCAGCTGCCCCCTCATCTCTCTCTTTGCTTGGGTTGCAGGGCTGTGCCGTGGCCAAGCAGCTGGGAGCTGAGAGCTACCTGGAGTGCTCTGCCTTCACCTCGGAGAAAAGTGTCCATAGCATCTTCCGCACAGCCTCTGGCGTTTGCCTGAGCAAGGGCAGCCCCCCGCCCCCCAAGAGCCCCGCACGCAGCCTCTCCAAGCGCTTGCTGCACCTGCCCAGCCGCTCCGAACTCATCTCATCCACCTTCAAGAAGGAAAAGGCGAAAAGCTGCTCTGTCATGTGAAAGGGGGGCCTGCTTCCAGCCCCTGGACACTCTCCAGCCCCCACAATGGGGAGGGGGGGAGGGCTGCCCCAGCAGGGGGGAGCTGGGAGCCGGGTCATACCCCGCCAGAAGCGCGGGCCCCATGGTGAGGCCTTCCCCTGCAGAGGGGATTTGGGGCCTGGAGGCTTCCCCGGCTGCGGCAGCCCCAGAATCGGCCCAGCTCATCGCAATGCTTCCCACGCAGGCTCCGCGCACGTTCTCCGGGGGATGGGGAGAGGGGCGGCCGGGGCCCTGGGGTGACCCTG
>NW_005842812.1:13127-13601 GCF_000455745.1 Alligator sinensis | reverse complement strand
CAGCCGTGCCCTGTCGTCTCCATCCGCTGCTGTCCCTGGCCCCCACGCTGCCTGGCACCGGCCGTTCGCCTTGATGTTACCTGGCCCCGGGGCAGGGGCAGTTCTGCCTTTGCCTGCGGGGGGGGGGATGGGACTGTGGGGTGGGGGTGGTTTTTGTTTTATAGACCTTTTGTCTGGGGGGGTGACTCTGTTCCATGTTCAGTGTTATTAAAAAGCTTATTTATTATGGAAAATACAGTGGATAGCAGCAGCCTGTGTCTAGTGCCTCTTGTCTGTGGAGGGCGAGCAGCCTTTGGAGCAGGGGTGGGTTGTGGAGGTGCAGGGAGGTGACCTGGGCGGGGAGGAGCGTCGGTGGCAGAGCCGGGAGCAAGACTCCCAGGTGCGGTGCAGGGGTGCCCCCCGCGGCCCGCTCCAGCCTGCAAAGGGTTAACCCCAAGCGCGGAGCCCGGCCCGCGACTACATTTCCCGGCCGGG
>NW_005842812.1:8508-12441 GCF_000455745.1 Alligator sinensis | reverse complement strand
CGGTGTTTGCGGCCGCTGCCACGGGGCTCTGCCCTCGCAGGGAGCGGCGACACAAAGACCGGGAGCGCGACAGGAACAAGAAGGACCGCGACCGGGAGAAGGATGGGCACCGGCGGGACAAGGACCGCAAGCGCTCCAGGTCGGTCGTGATGGGGCGGGAGCGCGGGACGAGCGGCTGGAGGCTCCCTCCCTGCCTGGCCGGGAGGGCGGGGAAGGCGAGGGGCCTTGGAGCGGGTGGTTGGGATCCCGCCAGCGAGGAGCTGGAGGGGGCTGAGCTGGGGCCCGTGCCTGGTGTCCCCTGCGCAGGAGCTTGTCCCCGAGCCGAGGCAAAGACTCCAAGTTTCGGAAGGATAGAGACTCCCGCAGGGCGGCGGAGGAGGAGGAGGATGCGGCGCTGAGGAAGGAGAAGGTGGGGTGTCGGGAAGGGGCAGGCACAGCCTGGCACTGGGTCCGCCTGGTGCGGCGCGGGGCTGGCGCGACTCTAGGGCTCTGATGGCCCCGTCCTGTGTTTGCAGGCCCAGCCACTGTCGCTGGAGGAGCTGCTGGCCAAGAAGAAGGCTGAAGAGGAGGCAGAGGCCAAGGTGAGGATGAGCAGTGCCGTATGCTGTTGGGGGGTTGTCTCCTTCCCTACCTATTGCTGGGCCTGGTCTTGGCAGTAGTGCAGACAGAAAGCCGCTACCCTCTGGGTCCCTGGTTCTGCGCTGGGCAGCGCGGTACGGCAGGCAGCCCATCGTGCCTGGGGTTGTGCGAGAGGATGGGAGCACGGAGGACTGCTGCGCTGCTGGACTGTGCTCACTGCCTCCTCTGTTCTCCAGCCCAAGTTTCTCTCCAAAGCCGAGCGGGAGGCTGAGGCACTGAAGAGGCGCCAGCAAGAAGTGGAGGAGCGGCAGCGGCTGATTGAGGAGGAGAGGAAGAAGAGGAAGCAGTTCCAGGATATGGGGAGGAAGATGCTGGGTGAGTGCCTGTCGGGGGTTGTGTGGCTCCTACCCAGTCCTAGGAGGGCCCTCGGTGCTGCCCTCGAGTATGGGGTACGCTGAGTCCCCGTTTGCCTGCCCCACAGAGGACCCGCAGGAGCGGGAGCGCCGAGAGCGGCGGGAGCGCATGGAGCGCGAGACCAATGGCAATGAGGACGAAGAGGGGCGGCAGAAGATCCGCGAGGAAAAGGACAAGAGCAAGGAGCTGCATGCCATCAAGGTACTCGGCTCCCCAGTTCATGCTGCTGCCCCCGGGCAGGGAGTCCATATCTCCTGTGGGCTGGGAGCCAGGATGCCTCAGTTCCCTCGCAGCTCTGGGGCCGGGTGGGGGCTGAAGGAATGGAGCTGGGGGCTGGCAGTCCCTTTCTCTTAGGCTCCCGGGGCTGGTTGCATCTGCTGGGTGGGGGCTGATGGCTGTGCTGCTCGCAGGAGCGGTACCTGGGTGGTGTGAAGAAGCGGAGACGCACTCGGCACCTGAATGACCGCAAGTTTGTCTTCGAGTGGGACGCGTCTGAGGACACGTCCATCGACTACAACCCACTGTGAGTGCGGCCCAGAGCCGGGGCTGACTGGTGCCGTGGGGTCACCTGCTCAGGGCAGAGGAGGTCTTCCCATGTTGTCCCCCCCGCCCCTCCCTACCTGGCTGTGGAGCACCAGAGCAGCCTGAGGTGCCGCCCTAGCTGCCCTGACCCCATCGCCTCCTGTTGTGCAGGTACAAGGAGCGGCACCAGGTGCAGCTGCTGGGCCGCGGCTTCATTGCCGGCATCGACCTGAAGCAGCAGAAGCGAGAGCAGTCGCGTTTCTACGGGGACTTGATGGAGAAGCGGCGGACGCTGGAGGAGAAGGAGCAGGAGGAGTGAGTGGCTGCTGTGGTGACGGGGGTGGGCGTTCTCGAGCCTGGCTCCAGGGTTGGGAGGTTCTGACACCAGACATGTGTTTTGGGGGCGCTGGTTGCAGTGTGGAGCCTCGGGTCTGGTCCACGGCTGCAGGGTTCCCAGGGCCGGTCACAGGCACTAGCTGCACTACAAGGGCGCAGGGATGGGGCACGAGGTCAAGTGGTTTGGGTGCAGGTGTGAGGCTTCCGTGGGGCTAGAGCTGAGGTGCTTCTGGGATGTCTGAGGTGAGGCTGGCTACATTCTGCCCCACGTTTGCCCAGCAAGGGTGGCAGGTGGCTTCTGCCCAGCAGAGCACACGGGAGACCTGATTACCGGTATTCCCTCCCCGCAGGGCCCGGTTGCGCAAGCTGCGGAAGAAGGAAGCCAAGCAGCGCTGGGATGACCGGCACTGGTCGCAGAAGAAGCTGGATGAGATGACGGACCGAGATTGGCGCATCTTCCGTGAGGACTACAGCATCACCACCAAGGGCGGCAAGATCCCCAACCCCATCCGCTCCTGGAAGGACTCCTCCTTGCCCCCTCACATCCTAGAGGTGATCGACAAGTGCGGCTACAAGGTAAGCGCAAACTCCCTCTCCCTGCCAAGGGTGCGCAGCCCATTCTCACCATGAGCTGGGCTCAGTCCCTGGCCCAGAATTCCTGGTCTGGGAGGAGTATGGTTTAAGGTAGGGGGGCCTGGGAGTCCTGGCTGCCCTGCGGGGCTCTGCTCCCTTCTCACTGGCTCCATTCCCTGCTGTCCAGGAACCCACCCCCATCCAGCGCCAGGCCATTCCCATCGGCCTGCAGAACCGCGACATCATCGGCGTGGCTGAGACTGGCAGTGGCAAGACAGCTGCCTTCCTGATCCCCTTGCTGGTTTGGATCACCACGCTGCCCAAGATCGACAGGTGAGAGCTGCCGGCCTGTGAGCAGGGCAGGGAGGGCAGATGGGGTGGTTGGGTGGCACGGTCCCATGCCTACCATGTCATCATGCAGGATTGAGGAATCAGACCAGGGCCCCTATGCCATCATCCTGGCCCCCACGCGAGAGCTGGCCCAGCAGATCGAGGAGGAGACTATCAAGTTTGGGAAGCCGTTGGGCATTCGCACTGTGGCTGTGATTGGGGGCATCTCCCGCGAGGACCAGGGCTTCCGGCTGCGCATGGGCTGTGAGGTGAGCACAGGGTCAGACCCTGGCTGGGGGTGGGAGGGGCCGGGGGAGTGCAGTGGGTCTGATGCTGGCGCCCTTCGCAGATTGTCATTGCCACGCCGGGCCGGCTCATCGACGTGCTGGAGAACCGGTACTTGGTGCTGAGCCGCTGCACCTATGTGGTGCTTGATGAGGCCGACAGGATGATTGACATGGGCTTCGAGCCCGACGTGCAGAAGATTCTGGAGCACATGCCCGTCACCAACCAGAAGCCTGACACCGACGAGGCCGAGGATCCTGAGAAGATGCTGGCCAACTTCGAGTCGGGCAAGCACAAGTACCGGCAGGTCAGTGTGGGCTGGGTGCCTTGGAGGGTGTTGGGGCTGCACTTGGACCCAGAAGGGGTGGTCCAGGGGGGTTGGGGAAGTTGGGTTATGAGCCCCAGAACCCCAGGAGGAGCCTGGGTGAGCACAGAGGCAGGGGGTGTTTCAGTGGCCGGGGCAGGGGTGAGAGACCCAGTCCTGACTCTTCCAGCTCCAGGGGTCCCCCATGCCTGTCCCCCCCAGCCCCCCCAGAAGATGGGGAGTCCCCTGAGGCCACTCCAGCTTGGATCTCTCACTCATGCCCCAATCTCTCTTGCAGACGGTGATGTTCACGGCCACCATGCCACCTGCAGTGGAGCGCCTGGCTCGCAGCTACCTGCGACGCCCGGCCGTGGTGTACATTGGCTCGGCTGGCAAGCCCCACGAGCGCGTGGAGCAGAAGGTCTTCCTCATGTCGGAGTCGGAGAAGAGGTACCAAGTCAGGGACTGTGCTGGGATTGGGGCCATGGCACCTAGCTGGGAAGCTTCATCTTTCCCAGGGGAGCCTTGGGGGTGGGGTCGGGGGGCCTGGGGGCCTGCCATGGCTGGGGGGGCCTCTGCAAGGCCTGGCT
>NW_005842812.1:3814-8498 GCF_000455745.1 Alligator sinensis | reverse complement strand
CTGCTAGCCATCCTGGAGCAGGGCTTTGACCCACCCATCATCATCTTCGTCAACCAGAAGAAGGGCTGCGATGTGCTGGCGAAGTCACTGGAGAAGATGGGGGTAAGTGGTGCCACGGGGCTGAGGGTGCTGCCTGTGCAGCTTGGCTGTGGTGTAGCCACCGGGCCTGCAGATCCTGCGTCTTACGCAGGAGGGGGCTCTAGCTTGGGTCCGTTCCCACCCCCAAGGGCCATGCAGCTTTCACTCTTCTCCTGGGGCCTGCAGCGCCTGCTGGGTGGGGAGGTCATCAAGCCGTTGCCAGATGGGTACTGGTGCCATGGCACCTCCCCAACCCAGCTCTGAGCTGCCCTTTCTCATCTGAACAGTACAATGCCTGCACCCTGCATGGTGGCAAGGGCCAGGAGCAGCGAGAGTTCGCCCTGTCCAACCTGAAGGCCGGTGCCAAGGACATCCTGGTCGCCACAGACGTGGCTGGCCGTGGTATCGACATCCAGGACGTCTCCATGGTGGTGAACTACGACATGGCCAAAAACATCGAAGGTGAGTCCCTGCCTCCCCCCTGTGCGTCCCCCAGCCTCAGTCGGGCACGTGGGTGACTGTCGGGGTGCACCGAGCACAGCTTCCACAGAACACGGGTGGGGGCAGTGCGCCAGGACAGGATGAAGCTCAGAGCCACTGGTTGCCGGTGCGGCTGAAGGCAGGCTCCTGGCACTTGGCTTTGCTTCCAAGCTGCTGCACCCCCAAGGTGGCTGCGTTTGGGGCACAAGTGCTGCATGGCTGTACCACACCCCAGAGGTGGCTACAGCTTGGCACCCTGGCACTGCCTGACTGGCTTCTCTGTGCAGATTACATCCACCGCATTGGCCGGACGGGCCGAGCCGGCAAGAGCGGTGTGGCCATCACCTTCCTCACCAAGGAGGACTCGGCCGTCTTCTACGACCTGAAGCAGGCCATCCTGGAGAGCCCCGTGTCCTCTTGCCCGCCGGAGCTGGCCAACCACCCCGACGCCCAGCACAAGCCTGGCACCATCCTCACCAAGAAGCGGCGGGAGGAGACCATCTTCGCCTGAGCCACGGGATGCCACGTGCTAACAGTTTCTCCCAGGGGAGCCTGCTGGAGAAGGGGGCCTTTTTGCCCCAGACTTTGCCTGTGGCTGCCAGGTACTGCCCTGCGTCTGGAGCAGCCTGGACTCCACTCCCTGCCCCTGCTCAGCCAGGCCCTCTCCAGCCTGGGCTTCACCTCTCTGGGTTGGGCAGAGTCGTTACGGGACAAGCAGGGACCAAAAAAGCCTGCTGCACCCCACCCCTCCCTGGGGTCATGGTCCAGACCTGGGAAGGGGGTTCCTGTGCCCTGGCAACCTCCTGCTGGGGCTGCAGCCATGTGACGGCCTGTAGCTTGTACCTTGCCCCATGCAGCCCTGGCAGCTGGGCCTTTGGGGCAGCGCCCCCCACCCTCAGCAGAGCCAAGCTGTGGTTCGAATTAAACCCTTCTGTTTTAAGCAGGATTTGGGACTGGAACCGGACTCCTTTTGCTGGGGGCTGGAGGGGGCCTGTCTCCCCCCCCCACTCTTGGGCTCCCCACGGCTGCGGGGCCAGTGTCATGCCTCAGGGTCCCTCCCACCCCCTTTGCTGTCCCCTGCCACTTGGTCCCTTTTGGTGTTTTGAGTCCTTGTTGGGCCTGTGGCAAGGAATAAACGACAGGATGCGTCTTGGCAGCTATCCCTCTTTGCCACCAGGGCTGGCTGTGGGCGGTCCAGTCAGGCCTTGAGGAGAGGGGCAAGACCTGTGCGCCCTTCCTGCTGGCCTGTGCCATGAGCAGGGCTGTCTGGGCAGCAGCAGGGGAAGGCTGCTGCCCCTGGCCCACTGTCCCAGGGACCCAAGCACATGCAGCTGGCAGCCTGAGGCAGGAACCAGCCTTGCTGTCCCCTGGAGCCTTCCCCTTGCCACAGCTAGGGGCCATGGGGGCATTGGCGCACTCTGTCTACCTTGGCCTTGCAGCCTCCCCACGCGGGGATGCTGCTAGCATCTACCCTTCCCAGCTGAGGCCCCGGCACCGCGTAGCAAGGTCAAGGCGGGGTCCCTGCAGTCCCAGGGTCAATCCCCCACCCCCTCGCGGGAAGCAAGGCAGACACTACACATGATCTGCAAAGGTTCTTGTTGAAACGGGCGACGTGTCATCGGGGAGATCGGTGCTTTCTACAAAAGGTGTAACAAAGGCGCTGCTGCGGCACCGCGGGCATCGGCCCCCCCCCAGCCCGCTCCGTCCGGCAGAGGGCGGCAGGGCACAGTTGGTGGACGTGCATTCGTGGGTGCAATTCCAAGAGGGAGGGTGACGCGCTCGGGCAGGGGCTGCCCTGTCCCTGGCCCTCGAAGCAGTGAGGGGGGGAAGAGGGTACGGGGGGAGGTGCCCAAGCCAGGAGTGGAACCTAGGAGTCCTGGCTCCTCAGGGTCTCTGTGCTGCGCTGCCACCCTCCTGGGAGACTGAGCCGGGTCACCTGCGGGGAGATGACCTGTGTCCCCCCTACCACCCTGCGCAAGGCCCGGAGGGGTCACACCCATGCAGGCTGGGGGTGGGGGAAAGAGGGGGGATGCCCCCTGCCCATGGCTCAGCTGGAGGCACACAAGCTCTGGGCACGCAGGGCCCTGCCCAGCAGCTCCCTGAGCCCTGTGGGGCTGCTTGGAGACAGGGATGCCAGGCCTGGGCGGGGGTCCCTCAGTAGCTGTCCTTGGCCCAGGGCCGGCTGCGCTGCCAGTGGCCTTGGCCGCCGTCACGCTCCAGCAGGCGGTCCTGGGAGTCGTGCCCATTGGTGCTGTGCAGCCCGCTGTGGCGGTGCCGGTGTGGCTGGTACAGGTCGGGGTAGGCGTCTGTGTACTCATCCTCCAGGTGCCGGGAGCCACGTGGCGACGAGGCTGCCCAGGGCTGCCGTGATGTCTCGCTCGCCTCATCTGACGGCATCAGGCTGTCGCGCTCCAGGGGCGAGTGCTCATTGCCCCGGTCCCCCAGCAGCTGCTGGGTCTGGGGGCAGAGACCAGGGCAAGGGGTAGGCAGGGGCCACAGAGATGCAGGTACTGCGGGGTGTGATGCACATGCTGCTGTAGCCCCCCTCCCCATCTACCTGGAGCTCTGGGATGGCGGTGGGTGGCGTGGCAGGGCCGGGCCCATGCGAGGGGTGGTGTGTGGCTCTCCAGTAAACCTCCAGGTATTCGGCCAGGTGCTCGCACGCATCCTCCAGCTGGTTTTCATCCAGGATGACATCAAAGAGCTCCTGGGGGTAGGGGGCAGGTAAGAGCCTGTCCAAGGGTCCCTGGGGGCAGCTGGGAGAGGGGGATACTCACCGGGGGGCACTGCACCAGCTTGTCGGCTGCCATCATCTGGACATTGAGATGCTTCACCTGAGACTTGCCCCGGGACTTGATGAGCCGCTGCAGCACCTGGGGGGGGTGCCACCAGGGTCACACAGGCCAGGACATGCACAGACCCCACCTCCTCCCCGGGGACACTCCAGGGTCCAGCCCTCCTGCAGCTGGACCTGCTGGGGCAGAGGGGTCAACAAAGCCCCTAGGCCTCAGTGCCAAGCTACCCTATACCCCCGGCCTCACAGGGGGAGGCAGGGGGCACTACATGCCAGGGCTCCCAGTGGCCCCTGCCCGGCTGACCTTGGGCGAGGACACCTTGACATAGACGACGATGGGGGCCAGCGAGGTCTTAGCCAGCTGTGCCGGGTGGTTGATGGTGTCGGCATCCAGCACCACCAGCTGCAGCGACTTGGCCAGCTCGAAGATGCGCTCAATCTCGCTCTGCACCTCCGCTGCGGGCAAGGGAGGCACAGGTGAGCCCTGGGGGTGGCGCAGGCCCAGGGGGTGCGGGAGCCGGCAGCGGGCACTCACCGATGCTGGAGCGTGTGGTGGAGCGCTCGATGATGGCGCGCTTGCCTGGGTTGTTGAGCACAGAGCGCTTGGCCAGCGACAGGTCTGCTGTGACGCGGGTGATAGAGATCCTGCAGGGCACAGGGGCCATGATGCACTGAGAGCGGGGTCAGGGGTGAGGGGACCGGACTGGGGCGGGGGGCTCACCTGCCATCGAACCGGTGCTTGAGGAAGTCGAAAAGAGCCTTCTGCATCATATCTGTCACCTGCGGGTACGAGGGTCAGTGGCCCCGTGTTACCCCCAGGGTCACTGGGCTGGAGGACAGCTTGCTGTAGCCCCCACCCCAGCTCACGGGGCCTGAGGCCTCTGCCCTGCAAGGTCACGCGGGGCCAGACAGACCATGCCTGTGCCCAGCCTGTGCATCCCACTGCAGGACACGGTGTATTGGAGCCCCCGTACTGCAAGGAGGATTCTCCATTCATGGTGGGTCTGGATGCAGCTGGGGGACAGGAGCAAGTGGTCCTAGCTGGGTTGGGGGGAGGGGGTCGTGGAGGCCCCCCAGCCCCAATGTTCATAGGGTGCTCCCCCCAGATCAGCAAGGGGCTGGGCCAATTGTGCAGAACCCCCCCTCGGGCCCTGCCTCCTACCTCGTATCCTTTTAGGGAGGGTCCCACCAGCACCACGGGCCTCATGGAGGGGACAACGTCGTAGGGGGGGATGTGCTCTGTCTGCAGGGAGGGCAGAGGGCTCAGGGGAGGCCCCCACAGCACCCCCCCCCCCCGCCCCCCGAATTGGGTCCCCAATTATTGGGGGGCCC
>NW_005842812.1:1780-3791 GCF_000455745.1 Alligator sinensis | reverse complement strand
CCCTGAATTGGTGCCCCAGATCTTTGGGGTCCCTCCACGGCCCTGGAGGACCCAGGCATCCCGGCCAAGCTGCACCCCCTGCCCTTCCCAGCTGGGTGGAGGCATCTCTGCTCCCCTTCCTGCCCCTGGCTTGGGTGAAGGTGGATCAGCTTCATCCCAGAAGCACAGCATCCCTGCTGCCCTCAGGCTGGCAGTGCCCACTGCCTCCGTGCCCAGAGAACTCACCTGCTTTTGCTTCTGCTTCGCTTTGGGGAGAGGAGAGGAGAGAAGAAACAGGTGCTGGTGAGTGAATTAGGAGCCACTGGGGGCGGGGCAGGAGACTTGAGAGCCCTGTGCCCCGCTGGGGGGGTGCCCGGGGCAGAGGGCCCAGCTGTCTGCACCCTTGGCAGGGATCAGGCGTGAGAACGCGTGTGCAAGGGTGGCTGGGAGCACGGCCCCCTCGGTTACCTAGTGAGGGGGGAGGCGATCGCCGGGTCCCGATGTCACTGAGGCCGGAGGCGTTGCCTGGTCTCCTGGGGGGGAAGCAGCAGTGACTGAGTGCAGGCGGGCAGCTGAGGGGCACCCTTGCAGCAGACAGGCAATGCCTGTGTCCTCACCTGGCCTTCTGCTCCTGCTTGAGCCGCATGGCCTCCAGGCGCTGGGGGCTGGGCACGAAGGCGATGTCTCCCCCCTCCTTCACTAGCCTCCCGATCCACCAGTCGTTGCTGTATTTCTGGGGGGAAGCGAGGGGGAGAGGCAGGGCGGGGCAGTGTGGGTGCTGCCCCCCTCCACAGGGGATGGTACCCAGGCGTCCGGCCTTCCCCCTGCCTCTGCCACCCCTGGACTCGCCTCCTTGATGTGCAGGAAGTCTTTGGCTTCGAAGTTGATGGCGGCACCCTGCACCGGGCACTCCTCATCCAGTGCGCCGCAGTAGCTGACATTGGTGCGGACGGCGAAGGCGACTGGCTTGTGCTGGGGGTGGGCGAGAGGGTGGTCAGTACAGGCCGGGGGTCCCTGCCCCCCCACTCTGTGTTGTCTGCATCTGCACCCTGCTGCACAGAGACCCCCCCCCCGCTGCTGTCGTGGCCCCCCCCCCCGGAAAGGCCACGACAGCACATGTAGAGGGGTGTGTGTGCATGAATGGAGGGCTCTGTGTGTGTGTGTGTGTGTGTGTAGGGATGTTCATGCAAGCATGGGGGGTTTACATGTGTGTGTGTGTGTGTGTGTGTGTGTGTGTGTGCATGCCTGGAGTGTTTGCACATGTGTATGTGGGTGGATATATGTGCATGAGTAGAGGAGTGTGTATACATGCACAGGGGTGTTTGCACGTATGTGTGTGTGTGGGGAGAAGTGTGTGCGCATGCATAGGGAGATTTCCACACGTGTGTATGTGGGGATGTGCATGCATGTATGTGAGGGAGGTGTACACACATCTGCACATGTGCCTGCACTTATATGTGTGTGCATGGGGATGTGTGCGCAGGGGTGCGCGCATGTATGTGCTTGCACACATCTGTGCCTATGTACACGAATGTTCATGAGGATGTGTGTGCATGCATGTGTGTGTAATGTGGAAGGTGAGCATGGGTGTGCATGTGTGTACCTACTCCCTGCTGCCCCCCCATGATTGTATCCATGGCAGGCACACTGCGCCGTGTGCCCATGCCTGGTGCTGGCACCTTGGCTCTGTCGAGCTGCTGCTGGGCCTGGCTCTCCACCTGGCGCCGGGCGCTCTCGCGGTCTTCCTCCAGGGACACGTCGGAGTCCAGGGACGGGCGGCTGGTGTAGGAGTCAGCTGAACCCTGTGGTGGGGGGCACCTGGGCATCAGCCATGACCAGCCCCAGGAGCCCCGGGAGCGAATCCCAGCTCGTGCCTGCCCTGGGGAGGTGAAGTCAGCTCCTGGCACCAGGGAGACAGGGCAGAACCAGCGTTGCAGCTGACAGCAGCTGACACCACAGCCCCCCCCCACCCCCGGGCAGCCCAGGGTAGGGGGGCACCTGCAGCTCTGTGGGCCCAGCCCTTTGCTCCTGG
>NW_005842812.1:0-1770 GCF_000455745.1 Alligator sinensis | reverse complement strand
GCTGCTACACCAGGTGCAGCAGGACTTCTGGGTCCACCTGCAAGTGCAGGCATTTGCCCGACTCCTGGGTTTTCCAGCTCTGCTTAGCTGCAGGGCGCTGCCTGCGTCACATCTGAGCCTCAGTTTCCGCCCGCCCAATGGAGCGCTCCCTCCCCTGCCATGGTCCTCGGATGGGGTCAGTCCTGGCCTCAGCTCCAGGGCACGTCGATGCCCCTGCAGCAGGACTTCTGGGTCCACCTGCAAGTGCAGGCATTTGCCCGACTCCTGGGTTTTCCAGCTCTGCTTAGCTGCAGGGCGCTGCCTGCGTCACATCTGAGCCTCAGTTTCCGCCCGCCCAATGGAGCGCTCCCTCCCCTGCCATGGTCCTCGGATGGGGTCAGTCCTGGCCTCAGCTCCAGGGCACGTCGATGCCCCGGTGCAAAACGTGAGCATGAGCAAAGCCGTGTGCACGGATGTGCGTCAGACATCCGCACCCGCCACTATCACAAGGCATGTGTTCATGAGTGCCAGGGCACAAGCGTGTGCCCAAGCGTGGGATGCATGAGTGTGTCCCAGTGCAGGCCTGATGCGGGTGGGATACGGGTGCCAGCGACTGGCATGACCACACGTGGGAGCGGGGCCCTGAGTGTCAGATGTGTGACACTGGCGTGTCTCAGGGCTTCTAGCATGTACCACCCCCGCAATCGCTCTCCCTGCAGTGACCTTTGCTCCCTTGCAGGCCAGGGAAGCAGAGGCAGAGATGCCCCCTCCCCTCCCCTCCCGGTCCCATCTGGCTCCTGCCCCACCCCCCTGCGGCCGTGCCTGGGGCTCCTGCTGCTTGGCAGATGCCCTGGGAAATGCCAGGCGCGGCCGCCTGGGGGGAAGCGCTTGTGTGGCTGCATCTGATTATCCAGCCCCCTGGTGCCCACCCACGCGCTGCGGAGCAGAGCAAAGCGTCCCCCGCCCAGGGCAGCACCGGGGGCCACCGGCACCAACACTGGGCTCCCGGCAGCCCCTGGGAGCCCGATATCCCCTGCCCCCGGTCTAGGC
This sequence comes from Alligator sinensis, assembly GCF_000455745.1. Classification (NCBI taxonomy): domain Eukaryota; kingdom Metazoa; phylum Chordata; order Crocodylia; family Alligatoridae; genus Alligator; species Alligator sinensis. The sequence goes on along the minus strand of NW_005842812.1, from coordinate 741 downwards.
CAGGGGCAAGGGGACCTGGTGCCCAGCCCGGAGGCTGCGGTGACAGCCACCCCAGCAGACAAGCACGCCATGGGGAGCTGCAGGGAGAGAGGAACAGAGCTGAACCCTGCTCCCCCAGACTCTCCCTGCTGGGAGCCTCCTGCTTAATTGAGCAACTCCTGCTGCGGCCCCGAAAGGAAGCCGAAGCTGTGGTGAAATATTTATAGGCCCCTGGATCTGCACCCCCTGTGGCCTCTGCCCCCTCCCCAGGACACGCTCCCTGTCTGGCACTGTGGCAGGGCTGATGCTCGCCCATGCCCAGGTCAGGCCAGGCAGGGACAAGAGCTGCCCAGCCTTTTGGTACGGCCACCCGTGGCCTGGCCCAGGAGCCTGTAGGCACTCTTACGCAGCGCATGGGCCCCCCAGTCTGGAGCTGGAGCCAGGTCCGTGGGACCCTGCCAGCTCAAGCATTGCAGACGGCTCGCATGGCCCTGGGTCCTGGTGCCACGCGGCCCCGGCAGGCTGCATGGAGGGGGGCCTCCAGAGCCCCCCCAGCACCGGTGCCAGGCCCTTTTCCTGCACCCGCGGCACTGAACTGTCAGCCCCCCTCCCTCTGCGCCAGCCATCCCTGGCGCCCACCTCCGCCATGGTGCTGTATAAATAGCTCAGTCAGGGGTGGGGTCTGGTAGGAGCCCCCCCACCAGCTGGGACCAGGGGGGCCTGGCCCTGGCACCCACCCGCAGGCTGGGGGGGCACTGCCGC
>NW_005842811.1:679357-694485 GCF_000455745.1 Alligator sinensis | reverse complement strand
TATTCTTGTTCAAGCTTTTATAAATTCAATGTCACTACCTTCTCCTGCGCACCCCACCCCCACGCAAGCAGGGGCTGGGGCCTGGCCACAACCCCTCTGCTCTAGCAGGGCTTTCTCCCTTCCCTTCCCTTCGGCAGTGGCTGGCAGGCATCCTCTAGTGCCCCCTGGCTTCTGGCTTGAACCAATGCAGGCATGTGGCTGCATTTCCTGAATCAAAAGTGAATGTATATTAATTTGCTTATTGTTTCAATCTAGGCAGCTTAGACTAACCTGCAAAGACTGAATCAATTCAGCCACATGCTTTTTGATTATCTGTATTTAGCCCTATTGTGTTACAGATTTGAACCAGTTTCCAATCGCTTATACCAATTTATGTATAATTTCTGTCCCTAGCCTAAGTGGTTAAAAGCATTATAAAAAGTGAATGGACTGACAATGCCAGGGCACAACAACTACAAATCTGCCTCAAATCATTTAAGAAATTACCCTAATTGACACAGGAATAACTCTGAAGAGTTTCAGGTTACGTCTATTCTCCCCACAACATCTTGTGCACTCCCTATTAAAAAGGAATTTTTAAAAGCACTTCCGAGGAAAGGTGCAACAGAAAGTCATACACTCAGGTTGTTATCTAGTACTTTAATTCTTAGAGGACAATGACAAAAGAAAGACAGCAGAATAAAAGGAGCAAAATTTGCCATTAAGTAAATAATACCTTTCCAAGTATCAAGTCAGTCAGTCCAGACTTTTTTAGGAAAACCGCAGCATCAGAAGCCAACACTCTTCCAGTGTTAGCAGTATCAACCTGTAGAAAAGGATTCACCACGGATTAGCTATCTGCATTGCTCCTATACATCTCTGTAAGAAGCTACCAGAGAAGATTATTCTTATATTAATGATGATTACATTTTTTAACATATTTCTCTAGTATTTTACACTAGAAGAAACCACGCAGTAGAATGCCACAATATTTAAACATTAATATTTTGATTGGACTACGTCTGTGTGTGTACAACAAACCAAGTTAAAACAAGGGGCCTAACATAATTTGTTCATGCCAATTTTTTATTACTTGAATGCTATCAAAGATGTACAAGAAACCATATACCTTAATAGTATATTCCCCCATGGTGAAAACACATCCATTCCAGTTGTTTACACATGCATTTAGCTGTATTATATTCATATTAAACATTGTCAACCAATTAAAATAAAATCTTAGCTACATTTAAGATATTCAGCATACATCTTCAGCCTTATCTCAGTACAAGTAACATTTATGTATAATTATTAAAAAATTCTGAATTAGCTTTCTATCACATCTACCAGACCTTTATTAAAAAGATGATTCCAAATAATATTCTAAGCAACACACTTATTGACTGGAAGTCAACTAGGGTAGCTCTAGAGTCTGAAATACTGGTCAGCTGGTATCTCTTTTCTGAAGTCCCAAGATAATCATTTATCTCATCACTTATAGAAGCATTTAGTGATGTTTCAAAGGCTGTTTACAAGTTAGTAACTGAACTTGCCACATGTGTGGTAAGACAGGCAAAATGCTTATCCACAACTACAGACACTCCCTTGCAATCTTAAATGTGACAGAAAGTAACAACTCCCACATCAAATTAATTATCTACAGGGGTTTTCAACCTTTTTGGATTGGTGTACCCCCGGCAGCCGGATGTGGAGCCGGGGGGGGGGGGGGGGGGGGGGGGGTGGAAAGCAGGGTGGTGCACAGCTGAATGTGGAGCAGCAGCAGCCACCGCATACAAGCTTTCCCTGCCCCCTCCATCTAGTTGAGCGGGTAGCATCTGCATGGCAGCACAGAATGGAGCATGATGCGCTCCATCCCTGCTTGCACGCACGTACCCCCGGGCGTGTGCATACCCCCCGGTTGACAACCCCTGATCTATAATATGAAAGTAACTGGTACTGAGCATGCCCAATCCCACTGTAATTACATGCTCAACAACTAAAAATAAAGGCTGTTGAGCAACTGTCAAATTAAAAAAAAAAAGAAAGAAACCTATATTCAATAGCACACTAATAACAGCAGCTCTAAACAATGTACATGTGTAGATGATTGATAACCACATCCAAGGTACCTAAAGGGTCCCTATTACAATACTATGTGAGCACTACAACAAAATCTTAAGTCCCTATGACAGGATGTCATCTGAAGGACTGAAGAAGCAAAGTATTTTAGCCATTTCTCATATTGGAAAGAATAAACTCAAAACAGTATGTTGCTTTTATTCTTCCAGATGAAATTACTTTAATTTCTGTGAAGGGCAACAAAGGCTGACAAATCAAATTATAGATGTGTGACTACAGAAATTCAAATTGAGAACATCAACATCTTTTTTTGTTCTCAAACTTTGGACCCTCAAAAACCCAAATTCATGATCAACTGTTCATCTGAGACCTAACTAAAATGTACTTCAAATAGGTAAAAGTACTGGGAGAATTGAAAGAAGTGCAACTTTCAGGGAAGCATTATCAAGTTGGCTCAATTGAACAAACAATGCTCTCCTGTGCGCACACTTCTGCAAGGCAACAAAATCCCTCAGGGGATCATTAGTTTGGAAGAAATTTAGAAACCTCCAGATGTGTGACTTAATGTCACTGAGTCCAATTTTCAAATTTAGATGTATACCAGGTAGTATAGACACTTCTGTAAAAAACAAGTTGTGTTGTATAGATAAAGTAGCATGTCGCTATTTATTTAAAAACACAACTATTTTCCCTGCCATGGACTGCAATGCCCTGAAAAACTCTACAGAATGTGACAGCTATGAAAGAATTTAAACAGAGGAAACAGATGTAGTGACAGGACCCTTTTCCCTTCTACTACTCTTCAAAGAGAAAGAGCCTAATCAAACAACATTCAAATAAATGAACTTGAAGGGAAGTCAGAAACACATGTGGCATTCATACCTTGATGTTTCAAATCAAAGCTTCTCCAGTGTTATAAAAAGATGGCTCCAGACTCTAGAGCCAAGAACACATTGAGTAACCCCCAAAGGCTTCTTTTATTCAGTTATTTAAAATGACTTGAGGTTTACTATTATGTAGTTGCAGATTATTATTATTTGTGACGTTCTCTGGAATAGATTGAGAATGGCTAGTATGAATCTATGCTAGGACAGTTTGCTAGGAAGCATTGCTAGCATGCTATAACTTCTCCAAGTATTTTGCCTTCAACGGGAAGCATCATCTATAATCTTCCAGATTTTTTAAGCCAAGAATATATGATTAGCTTCCAAAAGGAACTGGACAACCTTCACTGTTCAACACGATAGACCATTTGAAATATTCAGTGTATACATTTGTATACATCTGATAAAAGCTTGCATAAAGTGCCCTCAAGATTCAACATTTGGAAGGTACTCTCTATCAGGTTGTAGTTCCACTTCTGGAGGTACTTTTTGATCGTAGTAAAGGTATATAGATGACTTCTTTATTTACTTCTTTTACCAATTCTTTAAAAATAAAGAAGCAAACAAATCTCAACAATTAATTGCCTTCCTTTAACTGCAGTTTCACTTACCATACCTTTTACTGAATGGCCTTTTTGCAAGTTTATGGCTGCCTTTCCCCCAACATTTCTAAATAAATTGGGCTGGCCTGATGAAAGAGGTGCCTATACTAGATACAACAACACTGTCAAGGCTCTTCCATTAAGCTCAGTTACACATGCAATAGACACTGTTTTTAACTTAGAACTAGTGAGCCTAGCATCCATTCAGAAAAAGCTTGTTGGATCAGGTTTTTCATTCTTTCAGGAATATCCAGAGTCAGCAGAGACTATTTTTAACAATTTCAACTTCATCCTCTGCAACTCCTCAGTCACCATCATAAACAGGCATCTGTTATTAGTGGAGCAAATTCAAATACTACTAACTTCACGTTCCACTGATTTAACGGATTAAAAAAATAAACAAACAAAAAATACCTTGGCTTTTCCTTTCAGTTAATCTACAGACAACTGAACAATTATCCATCAAAACTATACAAGTCAAAATCAACTACTAATCAATTACTAATCAAAAAGAAAAAGGCCCAGAAAAAAAGCTAAAACACACATAGTACTTTCATTTTTAATGCAGTAGTTTTATATAGTCATTTTTAAGAGTTCAAGTTCAAATTACTCTAAAAGGGAAGTGATCCTATTACACCTGTCTTCTGTATAATTCACTGACTCCAAATTAGAGTTGTGTGACAGGATATTCAAAACACCACTAGTTTAAGAATGGGGAACAGAGAATAATTATGATGTTCATGTCTCTTCTGAAGTACAGACTTGTCCTACTTCAAAAGTAAGATTCAATCAGAAAGCAGGTGAAGTCTCAAATCAGTGGGTAAAAAATTAGGAAACCAACAATACTGGGATTTTTTTATCTGAACTATTGTTTGGGCTTGGCAGTAAAATTATCAGGATGTATTGATCTGGTAAACACAAGTGTGCAGATAATCTCTTCTGTCCTCGTGAACTCTATAATATGGGAGTCTCCCAATTAACCGACTACTGTACATACACTGAAGTGGACACACCCTGTATTTATCATCCAGACCATGGTGCTACCTGCATTTCTCCAACTGGCCTTTTGCACTGCATGCAGGATGTGCCAGCCCTGGCCCAGCACACAGAGCCTGCCTGGCGAGTACTTCACACAGCATGCAGGGCCAGACCTGGAGCAGAGGCTCTATGTGGCACCCACACCAGAACAGCCCCACATGCTAGATCTGAGGCTCATCTGGATTTGGTCCACAAGCTGGGCCTGCAAACTGCATGCAACACTGTACTATCCAGCCTGCAGACTGGCCCCAGCACCCCTCTAAGTAAAGTATGATCTAAAACAGCTGCTACTTGACTCCGCCCAATCCAGAAAAGGTGATATGATCTCCAGTGCATGTTATAATAAAAAAAGTGACACCAAGTCAAAGATCAAGTTCAATTCTGAATACACTAGATGAGCTAGGCAGTGGTTGTCAATGGATCTGCATCAATATTTCACTCTCTCCAGCAGTTTTTCCGGTGAGGTACAGCACTTTTATTCACTCTCTTTCTATGCTTATGGGGTAAGTATAGTAAGAAATGGCTGGGATAATTAAAGAAGAAGAAATTATGAATTCTCCAAGTTAATTATATCCATTCCTTTGCATCCAATATACCCATATATCAGAACACAACAAAATAGCCTGATTTTTTTAACCCAATAGCAGAGATAGAAAATTAGTAACTCACTTCATTTCAGGCCAATAGGCAAGGAAATGCCCAGATCAAGGGAAAAAAAAGGTACAGCTTTACTGCTACGTGTTCTCCTGTTTACTCCCAACCCTTAAAGCCAGCCCAGAAACTGCAGATCATGTAGGTTCCTTGTAATAGTCTTCCAGGTCTGCATCATGCTTACGTGGCCTAGCGTGATCTCGATCCCTAGCAAAATAAGTACAAAATCATCCAACAGCCAGATTCTAAATTTCTGAGAGAGTGGACCTGGTCCAAAGCCTTTACCATCGTTAACAATGCATTTTAAAAGCACAAGCAACTGTCCTGCCAATTCTATAAAGTTATATACTGCTGGCCCTACTCTATCATCTGCGACAAAAGGATATTCTACTTTCACATCTAATGTGACCATCCAACAGCAGTCACACATGAGCACAAGGTTTTCATTATTTTTTTTTTTTTTTAAACAGAGCTCTAGATATTGTAAAGCAAATGGGTAAGCCAGAAAATACATACCTGTCGATAGTACTTCTCATACACAGGGTTTGCACTTGATAGCTGTGAAGAAAGAAAGGTAAAGAAGTATGACTAAAATGCATAATTATCCATCTAGTTTACTTATATGATCAAGTTGCATTAATTTAAATAGTAAGGCAATATAATAGCAGTTTTTTATAAAGTTTTTTTTTCAAAAGACTATGAGGATCACACAATTCTGTAATATTATAGACCATGCATAATGATATTAGATGGGACAACATAATAAGAACTATAAAATTGTCTCCAACTGATCAGAATTATTAATTTCCATATTTCATAACTGTTCTTTACAAGACTTCTAGCTTCCTGCTCTGAAGTAACTGGTAGTGGCCACAATGAGCAACAGGCTAGCTAACTACATGGTACAAGTCAAGATAGGCGACTCTTAAAATTAATTAGAGTAATAAAAAGCCCAAAGTATGAATACAATTTGAATTCAATTATTCTTCCAGAATTAAGTGCTTGATATGAAACATAACAAAACATTAAAAGTCACTTCTGCCAAGAAAAAAAAAGTATTCAAGAATAAAATTAACTACAAAATTTGAGCCTGTCATCTGTTCCAGCATTCCAAAGACTTGTTTTCAATTTGCAACCTCATCTGTGAAATTGCCAGAAATCAAAAGCAATTACTACACTCAGATCTAACTAAATTGGTGTCATTACTGACAAAGTGCAATTAGGATTAGGTTCTTTCAGCATGGGTCCCTAATACCTGAGAAAGCTTTGCTTCCATATGCAACAAAAGCTTTATGAAAGTGGTGAGCTTAGGCACTCAAGCCACATTTAAACTTCAAGAGATAACAAAGCTTCTCATAGAAGGCCCTCAATTCACTTATTCAAATACTGGTTCAAAACATGTTTGCCTGAGGGACTAATCAGGAAGGCGTGGGCTGCAGGTTTTAGGGAACTGCCTTCTTTCTACCCTAATCAAAGAGGTAAAATTGTAGATTTCTTTTTTTTGAATGATGGGTTTGTTCCCTAAGCCATACAACTTGGGAACACCATGATAAGGTGGAATTCAAGCATTATCAATAGAATATATTGGGCTACCTTTGCTACATCTAACAGGGAGTGCTGACCACAATTAAATCTAGCACTTCAACACACTGATAAGGAGGGGAAAAAAACCACCACCACCTTCCTCTGAATACAAGCCAAAAACACTTTCCATTCCCTTTGATACAGAAATATGACTAATCATGAAAGCCTCTAAATACACATGAATAAGGATATGAATCCCAAAAACTATGTAAAAGTATAACATTGACTTCTAATTTCTGATTTAGGAAACTTATAATTTGCATGCAAAGATGGACATTGGCAATATTCCAGGTTTTATCCCAACTACCTCCAACAAGTAAACCAAAAAATGTCCTGGGGTATGACAGCAAAACCTTTAAAAAAAAAAAAATCATTGCTGACTGGGAGAGTCAGAAATTTCTGTACTGCAAACCTACTTGTTTACAAAGAAAATCCACAAAGTTTTTTCCTGACCACAGTAAAAAAACCCAGTGTCTTTCAAAAAATAGGTAGGTCTGTTGAAAACCTTTGGGTGAAGGTCAGAGAGGGAGAGCAGCACAGGGGGGATTGTCACGGTGGGTGCCTGCTGTAGGCCACCAAACCAGGGGGAGGTGGAGATCTCCTTTAAACAACTGACGGAAGTTTCCAAATCACAGGACTTGGCTCTCATGGGGCACTTTAATTATCAGGACATCTGCTGAGAAGGAAACACAGTAGTGAACGTGCAGTCCTGCAAATTCTGGGAGTGTGATGGAAATAACTTTTTGGTGCAGGTGATGGAGAGGCCGACTGGGGACAGGGGAACAGGGGAAAGCTCTTCTCAACGTACTGCTCATAAACAAGGAGCAATGGGTTGAGAACATGAAGGTGGAAGGTGACTAGGGTGACAGCAACCATGAAATGACAGCGTTCAAGACCCTAAGGGGAGGAGGGAAGAAAAGCATCAGAATAAAGACAATGGATTTCAAAAAAGCAAGCTTTAACAAACTCGGGGAACTGGTAGGCAGGATCCTCTGGAAGGCGAGTCTGAAGGGAAAAGGAGTCCAGGAGAGCTGGCTGCACTTTAAGGACGCCCTCTCAAGCGGGTAGAAGCAAGCTATCCCAATGCAAGAGTAGAATGGGAGGTGCAACAGGAGTCCAGCCTGGCTTGACAAGCATCTCTTCAATACGCTGAAACTCAAAAAGCAACACTACAAATAGTGGAAACTTGGTCATATTACAAGGGAAGTTTAAGCTTATCACACAGGTGTACAGGGAGAAAATTAAGGTCAAGGTATAAATGAAGATGCAAAAGGCAAGCGACCTAAAGAGCAACAAAGTATGTCAAAAGTATGTCAAAAGTAAGAGGAAGACCACATAACCCATAAGCCCCTTACAGAACTCAGAAGGCAACCTAGTTACAGATAATTCAGAAGAGACCAAAATATTTCATTCCTTTTTTACTTCAGCCTTCACAAATAAAATCAGCTACCAGATAACAAGTACAGCTGGCAGCAAAGACCACTGAGAGCCAGGTTAACCCCTCCGCAGCCCCACAGCCATCACAGAATTCAGAGTGTTGGATCCTTGCTTGGCATATAAAACTGCAGTGGTTTCAGGACCAAGAAAGGGTTAACTCGGTTCATAGCAGTGACATTTTTCTCGCAGCAGCTTCCTGTCGTCCCCCCCACCCCAACTCCTCCTGCAGCTGGACACTTGAGCCCCCTGCCTCTCTTCCAGGGTCCCAGGGCCCTAAAATAAATGCACTTGTGCAGCAAACAGATCCCTTTTAAAACCCTAAAATAATTTGAAAAGAAGAGCACATTCCAGAGAATAAGAAATTAAGCCTGCAAGGAAAAATTTTTCACTATTATAAGAGGACCCCCAAGCTGATTTAATGACAGTTTAAAATACATGGCAAATAAAGGTAAGAGATAAGAACTGGGATTCAGCAACCTAGCTTTGCAAAATACTGAACTGCTACAGGTCGGTCTCAGAGAACTGGTTGCCTTACCTTAACTTGTTCTACCAATACTGTATCCTACCTCCTTCTTCCACCCATGTTGCAGGTATTAAGAAGCATATATACTCATGTTGAAAACTCTTTATTGATAACAAGAATATCTAGGCATTCAGGAAGTAAAGCAGGCTGCTAAACAGCACCAAAAAACCCTTGTATTATGAGAAGATTATTTAAAAAGTCGACTTGTTTTTACCTAGCATAATGAAGGCTGACAGAGGATGACTGCTCCATGTCAAATATATTAAGGTTGGAGATAAAGAACTTTTTAAGCTAAAGGACAATGTTGGAAGAAAAACAAATAGGTATAAATTGGCCATGAGCACACTGAGGCTGACAATAAAAAATATTTCTAACCATCAGAGGAATGATGATCCAGGACACTCTTCAAACAATAGTACGCAGGCAAAAAAAACCCTATTCTTAAGATGGAGCTTGATGAGTTTCTGGAAGAGGCAACGTGACACATCTACTGACTATAGCAAGGGATTGGACTAGATGATACAGGTGTCCCCTGCCTGTCCTGTTACTAAAGTAATCTTCACTTAAACACATTTGACATTTATTAATTGGACTAACACTAGTCTTATTTGTCAGTATTTTCACTGGAAGATTTTCCAGATTAAAGGTCCCTCTATGCTCCAAAGAGCATACAATGGTTGCGTGGTTAGTAAGCTTGTGCAAAGCAGCTAGTATTTGCTTCGGATTTGGCCGATTCATGGGCAAGTGATTTGATGCAGTGATTTGAATCACTGTCCCGAATCAATTCAGCTGAATCGGATTCAGAGATATGGCCGATAACGAATCGGCCTCTGAATCAAACAGGCCCCATCCCCAACCCCTGCTCTCCCAGCTCCATCAATGGCAGCCCCACCCAGCCCCATCATCTCAGCTCTTTAAAAAAAAAGGTCCACACTCACCAGCAGCTGCCAGGTGTGAGGGCAATCCCTGCTGCCCCCCACTGCCCTGTGCTGCGTGGCAGGCTCTGCCACAAACCCCCAGGACCCCCGACAGCTGCAGCAGCAGCCGGTGAGCGTGGGGCTTTTTTTTTTTTATTATTATTAAAAGAGACTGGACACTGGGGCCAGGCGGGGCAGCCATTGACAGGACTGGGAGAACGGGTGGGGGTCAGGGGTGCCCAGGAGGGATGGGGGCATAGGCAGGGGATGGGGCCTGGCAGGGAACCCCCCATGGTCCCCTCCCAACTCCTCTAGCCCTCCTCCACCCCTTACTTACTGGCACAGAGTGCAGGTCCAGCTCCCTGCAGCGGCTAACAGGGGCTGACTGAATCTCTGAAGCTCTCCAAATTGATTTGAAACTATGAAACTATGATTTGGAGAGCTTCGAATCAATTCAGACTTCTTTATTGGTTTCCCGATTTGATTTGGATTCAAAGATTTGGCTGCTGAATCGGGCCAAATCTCCTCCGAATCAAATCAGCACCCAAAGCTTTGCATAGCCCTAATGATTAGATGCTATACAAATTAGACTCTACTGAAGTTAAACAAACTACTTTCATCGCCATGAAGAGTTCTAGCCTTACTATTTGCTCCCCCTAGTAAAAGTCAGATTGTACATTTGAGGCTAGAAGCTTTAAACGTTGTGGACCCAACTCTTGGAAAGAGAGTTGCAACAGATAAGACTGCAAAGAGTGACGACGAGGAATCAAAACCAACACAAATAAGTGATTGAAGAAAATTCTGTATAAATACAAGGTTTTGCCCTGAAATGTAGAAAAACAGGGCTGGAAAGAAACTCAGGAGGCCTTCTAGTCCAGCCCCCTGCTCAAGGCAGGATCATCCCTGAAGGTAATGATTACATCAGTACTATGAAAAACACCAAGAAAATATGCTTATTTAATGACAAACTTTAAAATATGAAGAGGGAATTATTTTGTTTTCTGTGCCCCACTATTTCAGGGGCGGAGGGGAAGTAAGGTTGGAATTCAGACCATTCTTTTGGGACTGAATTTAACAGTTCCTTATTAAAGCAAGTTTTTACTCAAACACCACCTCAAGTTTCTCCCCAGCTACCTCATTAGATTTAAACTGACTCAAGGAATTAAACACATTGCACGTTGGTGGGTATTATAGTAAATTTTCTTTAAAACTTAATGTTTTTAGAAAGTTAATTTATTAGGAATTTTCTTTATTCCTTAATCTGCTAAAAAGTGGCACCATGTCAAAAGACTTTATACACCGTTTTATTAATTTCCATAGGCTTGCTGAGAACTTGCCTATTTGTGCAGTAATGTTCAGACACTAATGGTCAACCCCTCACTAGTAGGGGATTCAGAAATGTTTAGAGAAGTATCAAATGACTAGTTACTGTTAAACATAAGTGAATATTGAATAGCTGTAGTTCATATTAAAACATTTCCCAGACAAAGGATCTTTAGTTTGATACAGCAACTTCTTGAAATGATGCCTGCTTTAAGACTTAACACATGACTGTCAGAATGACTAAATGTAAGCCTAGGTGCTGTATGTGTGTCAAGTCAACTCAATATTTGACAATAATCTAAACATATCCCTCAGCTATCTCATTTGTGTCAAATCCACAGACACGCTAACCCAGACAGGCAAGCAGCCACACTGAAGTTGCAAACAAAAAACTGAACAAAACTGGCTGGCGAGCGTGAAGAACAAAACAATACAATTGCAAGTGCTTGGAGGCTTCATCTTAAATTTGTCACCCCTGTTCTCTCCCATCTCCATCCCATCCCCCAAGACAGGGACCATTGTTTTGTAGATCATCTAAATGGCAGATTAATGTCATCCAGTTGTTCAGCCAACCTCTATTCCAGCCAAATTTATCATTGCAACTCTTGGACAGGAAACACATGCACAACACTCAGATCCCGGAGCTACAGCATTTTACAAATGCAAAACAATCTTTTCATTCAACACCCATTATATAAGCCAATTTAAAAAAAACTCTTTAAAAAAGAAAAAGAAAAAAACATCCAATTTTGAGGACTCCTATTCATTGTAACTTTAGTATCACTGCAATAAATAGAATTTCCTCTGAAACTTGGTAGTTTGGAAGATTTAAATTAACTTACTAGTTTGAGACTTCATGGTTTTTGCCACAGAAAGAACACTGAGCAAGAAGATTAGCACAGGGGAAATAACCTGACAAGGTTTTGACATGCATCAGCGTAACAAGAATACGATGAATTCCATAGTGACACTTAGGAATTTCATCAGGTAACACGGTGCGTCTCCACGTTACTAGAACAATCACAGCTGCTGACTAGGAACGGTGGAGTTGTTTGCAGCGCGAGAGGAAGTGCGGAGAGGTTACATTCCACTGCGTTCAACAAACTAAAACACAGAATTACAAGTTCCATTTAAAGAAACAGATTATGTCAGGAGATTAAAATCTGTTCTAGTATTTATCCTGTAAAGCAGAGGTGTCAAATGCACAGCCCATGAGCTGGCAGCCATGTAATTTTGCCCTGGGGGCTCGTAGAGGGATGGAGAATTCAGGGACAGGGCTCACTCCTGAAATCTGGGGCACAGAACCGCGCTGCGGAGGGGGCTGAATGATGGCTATGTTACCCACTGTGCTAACGCTCACCCCATCTCTGCCACCACATCCAGATCTGACTGCAGAGAGCCCCAGAGTCTGGATCCAGCACAGGGCAAGGTGAGTTTGACACCCCTGCTCCAGAGCAAGTACTGAGTGGAGAGTGTGTGGGCCCTTCAATTCTAACACAAGACACAGAAATCAGCTTTATGTCTGCCTCTTCCTTTCTCCCCTTTTGATAGTAGTTATCCCTTGCAAGTTTTTGTCCCTTCCATTCACTCCCACTGTTATGTCCTGGCATAAATTTATGCTATTTCAAACTTACAAAAGGAAACTTACACAACACTTCTCAGAGACGAGCCTATGAACTCCACTTCATCAACCTCCCGGATACAAAAAATCACGGACTAAACATAGACATTGGATTTATGACACATTATAACCTGCCTGACATCTGACTCCCCAGGTATCTCTCCACTTTCATCCCCCTTCTCTCTCTCTCTCCCCCACCTCCTGTCTCTTACCCATTGACTCCTCAATCTACATTTTCACTGACTACCTGTCTTGTATGCATACCAGCACAGCCGCTGGCTTCTTTACTTCTCATTCCATCCAGGAAGAGCACACACCAACTGCTGAAACTTCCTTAGCCTGACGAAGGGTTTTTGAACCCGAAAGCTTGCTTAATAACTATTCTCCAACTATTTGGGTTGGTCTAATAAAAGATATCAGATTCACCCAAGGAACCTTGTCTGCTGTTTCAAACAGCCTTCTCCTCCGCTCCTGCTTCTCCTAGTTAACAAAGTAAATGAGCAAGACTATCATCTACCTAGAAAGGGAGAAGAAAGCAATCCAAAAACATTAATATTTTAGTTTCTTCCACCCATCTGAATGGAAGGATAGATCGTAGACAGTGTGTGTGAAGCTGTGACAGATTAAATACTAGTGTGCTCAGGCCCATGTCATTCTGAAAGTGCATATTCCAGAAATGACCCAAGTCTTCATAGTAAAACCATCTCCATCCTTTCCCCACCCAAGCTCTTCTGCGGCACTATAATTACATATAAGGAAGGGACTGGATGCATTTTATTATTATTTTGTTAAACCTTTCAGTGTCTGCCTTCTTCTGGCCCATTCTGGTTCACAATACAGTAGTGAACCATTTAAGCACAGCAGTATATCAAGATGGGCTCACTGATATAATTAAATAAAGAGATAAATGGGGGGGGGAGGGGGATCACCCATAATTAGTCAAAAATTTAAAAAATGTATTTCAAAGCTTCAACATTTCTAGCGGCAGTCTCTTTTCAAACGTTGCACAGGTTTACAGAAACAGAATGAAACAGCTAATATGGGGAGGCAGGGAGGACTATTGAGGCAACTTCTCTCTCTCTTTTTTATTGTTTTGCTGCTTGGTTAAAGCGTTGAGGGAAATATTTCCCCCAGCTTCCCCTACACTATTCCACAGCCAAGTACATCTCAGTTTCAGGAAGTTGTTCTTGATGTTCAGCCTAGTTTCCCCTGGCAAATATCATCCAGTTAAAACTAACAGGGCCCCCTTTTATTCCTCTACGTCCTTTACATATTTTTACAGTGTTCTCTGGTCCTTTACCAAGATCATGCTTTTTAAATATTTGAATTTCTCTTATAGTTCTTCACTATAAATTCTTCCAATTTGTCATAATTGTTTGGGTTCAGCACCGCAATATTTAAAAGTACGCAAGCACCGCAAGTTACTCCATGACCCAACACACGCAACAAAAAAATCTGACTGGTTATCACTGATGTCTCATTAACTCCTATCTAGTTGCTGCCCACTATCACCTCAAGGGCTTTGTCTACATTAGAAAAATTTGTATGGATTTTTTGCACCAATTAACCCCTATAGCAATAACAAGGGGATCATAAGCTATAAGCAGGGGAAGGCATTTTCTTCTCTCCTGTCCCCTGAAGTGTTTAACCCTGCACAGACAAATTATGTGTTTTCCAGAACTTTTTCCTCTCCAATCTAATATGCATCTCAGAGTTTCACTGAAATTTTCCAAGATCTCATTTTCATTGGGGTCTTTTCATCTCTCCCATAATTATGCTATCTACAAAACACTAAAATAAAGTTTTCCAGTGGACTCCTCTTGTAGGCCAGAGAGTTTTCCCAACAGCAAAAAAACAATAAAAACTTTGTTCTGAACAAAATGTCCTATACCCTAGAACACCGAGTGAACATGCACACATTTAACACGCGCCCTTTTACTGTACTTCACTAACAGCTCAACTGTATACTCACTGAAATAGTTAAGATTTTTTATGCTGTGCATGGACATTCTTCATCATCTGAAAGTTAACAAAGGCCAGTGTAGTCGATGTCAGCAAGATACACTGTGTAATCACTGCATGATTAGTCAAGGACGCTCCTACTCACTGCAGAGTAGGAGTTTTGAAGAGATGGGAGCCCAGGAAGGGTGGCTGTGCCTTAAGGAAACGATCCTTCGGGCACAGAGGGAGACGATCCCGACGCGAGGAAAAAGAGGGAAAGGGGCCAGGAGGCTTCCTTGGCTGACCAGAGAAATCCAGGGCAGCCTGCAGACTAAAAGGGGAGCATATAAAAAGTGGAAACGGGGAAAGATTACCAAAGAGGAGTATACCTCCTCTGCTCGCATTTGTAGGGAGGCAGTTAGACGGGCCAAAGTTACTATGGAGCTGAGGATGGCATCCCAAGTAAAGGATAACAAAACAATGTTTTTTAGATATATAGGGAGTAAAAGGAAGGCCCAGGGTGGAACAGGACCCCTGCTAAATGGGCAG
>NW_005842811.1:674284-678220 GCF_000455745.1 Alligator sinensis | reverse complement strand
TGAGGAGAGACGGGGACACCTGGACCTCTTCAGCCTCCGCAAGAGAAGGTTGAGAGGCGACCTTGTGGCTGCATGTAAGTTCATCATGGGGGCACAGAAGGGAATTGGTGAGGTTTTATTCATCAAGGCGCCCCCGGGGGTTACAAGAAATAATGGCCACAAGCTAGCAGACAGCAGATTTAGACTAGACATTAGGAAGAACTTCTTCACAGTTCGAGTGGCCAAGGTCTGGAACGGGCTGCCAAGGGAGGTGGTGCTCTCCCCCACCCAGGGGGGCTTCAAGTAGGCATCTAGCGGGGGTCCTCTGACCCCAGCCCTCTTTCCTGCCTATGCAGGGGGTCGGACTCGATGATCTATTGAGGTCCCTTCCGACCCTAGCAACTATGCATCTGTGTGTGCAGCCACAGCATGCATGGGGCCAGGAATGGAGCCTGTCAGTTTGGAGAACAGCATCTGGCTGGTAAGATGGGGTGGGGGAAGGTTGGGGGCGGGGGGAGATTGAGGCCCCCATGTGAGGGAAGGAGTGGTACAGGTACTGCCCAGCCAGGGTGGTGAATTTGACCCCACTGGCAGTGGGACAGAGCCACAGGTGGCTTGCCCGGGGGCATGGGGAGGTGGCTCCCCACCACAGCATGCACACCCAAGGGAGGTTTGTGGGGCATGTGCCCCCCTCCCCCGATTTGTGCGCCAGGGCAAGGCTGGGCTGCCCACTGCTGACTCAGGGCTGGGGACTGCGCTGGGCTGTGCTCAGGGCAGGCAGGCTGCAGCGCTTGGAGAGGGGCTCTGGAGGGGCCCCAGCAAATTTTGGGGTGGCTGTAGCCCACCCTGTAGCCCCCCCTCCCAGCACTGCTGCCAACACCCTGAGTGCAGCCCCATCCCAGCCCTCCTGCCAGGAAGAGGCCCCAGCCCTGAGCCTGCAGTGGGCAGCCCACCTCCACCCTGTGCACAAATCCAGGGGGCACATGCCCCCCATGCCTCCTCCGGGGTGCACGCAGTGGCAGGGAGCCAACCCTGCCATGCCTCCTAGACGAGCTGTCCACACCTTTGCCCCGCTCCCAGGGTCCCATGCACTGCCCTGGCTGGAAAGTGCCTGCCCCACCTTACTCCCTCCCTCACCATGGTGGGACCTCAATCTGCCTCCCCCACATCCCTTCCTTCCTCCACACCCTTTTCCCCCCACCACAGACTTACTGGCTGGACGCTGTTCGCCATTCTGTCAGGCTGCATATCGGCTATTGGATCAGTACTGGCCAATGTGGCTGGTAAATAATCGGCTATCAGTATCAGCCAAAAAATCTTCATCGGTGCACCCCTATTTTTTAGTATTTTTATTTTCAGGGACTAAAGAACAGTGTTCCTCCACCTTGCTAAATGCTGAAGGAGATACCACTCTACCTTGGCTGATTAAATAACTTACTTTAGCATTTGTTCTCGTGCTCCTATCTATTGGCAATGATTATTCTACCCACCAGAATTAACAAGAAAAAACACACCACACACACTTAAATATTTCCTACATTTTTCCATGTCAGAAAGGAAAGCAGTTTTACTGACAAAAGAACAAACACCCCCCACAATTCTCCTTATTCACAAGAATCATAACGTCTTACAGAAAACTAAATTTTGTCATTGTGCCGATTTACTGAGGATGTGAAAAACCCGTCTGGGATTTATGCAGAAAGAGAGAGAGACTGGTCAGTTTTTATAATAGGCGAATGTTACTGTACAGTTAAGCAATGAGTGGCATTGATATATATTAAAATTATGTTTTCCAACAGTATAGGGAATATTGTGAGAATGCTATCCAGGTTAGAAATCAGCATGAATGTTCAACTTCATCCTCAAAGTATGCACACAATTACAGATGCAGTAATATGATATTTAAATGAGCACTCAAATTTACAATTAAAATGGGATATAAAAATTCATTACACATTTTCTTCTAGTTCTCATATTTAGCACAAAACCCTTCCAAAAGACAAGCAAGTCTTCCATGTTATGAAGACTATTTAACAACTTTTGGAATTTTTCTGAGAAGTAACATTTTCAAGTTTTCTCATGTTTTTGCACTTTACTGGTCAAATAATCAGCTGCCACAAATGTTCAGCTTTGCTCTCACTCACACATACACAGAGCAGCACTTTTAAGTGCCCTATATCTGGTCTAAGTGAAGCACCTAGTGGTTTAAAAGTGCCCATATCAAGACACACAAAAGAGGCCTATATCTAAATGAGTGTGTACTCAGCAGTTTACAAAGATCATTAACGTTTCTCACTCCAAAATTCAGACACAGTGACCGTGGTCTGGGTGGTTTAGTCAGGGATGATCCTGCCTTGAGCAGCAGAGCTGAACTAGTTAGATGACCTTGCGAGGTCCCTTCCACCCCTACTTTCCTTATGAGCCTTATGATGACCAGGTTTGGAAAGTTTATGCCAAAGAGTTAATCTTCGTATTTGATATAACCCAACTTGTGCTTAGACAAGATGAAAAAAGAACAGTTAATATTTTAATGCCTTTATTTTGGTTCCCTACCTGAAAGCAACAGAAGAAGACATATGCAAAATCAGAAACTAACATCCTCTATACCAGTGGTTTTCAACGTTTTTTTCATTTGCGGCTCCCTAAAAAAATTTGAATGGAAGTGCAGACCCCTTTGCAAACTTTGAATGGAGGTGCAGATCCCCTTGAATTGTAAGTGTAAGTATTCACATACTTTTGACTGATCATAATCATCTTTCATGGACCCCTTAGACAGTCTGCAATCCCCAGGTGTCTGCAGACCACAGATTGAAAA
The DNA here is from genome assembly GCF_000455745.1 of Alligator sinensis. NCBI lineage: Eukaryota > Metazoa > Chordata > Crocodylia > Alligatoridae > Alligator > Alligator sinensis. The sequence continues at coordinate 675,426 of NW_005842811.1, read as the reverse complement.
CCACTGCTCTACACCGAATGCAACAGTTACACTCTACACACACAACTAGCAAATAAAAAGAGAAGTCACAATGAGGTGTTTTGGGACAGGTGCAAGAAGGAGAGGGTGTGTGACAAAGGGAAGATGTTAGTGTTGCAGCAGAGAAGAGGATGGAAGGAAAAATAGATTTAGGCATTTGAAACAGCATAGAGTTCTTCAGCTCCAAAGCAGTAGTTCAGGAACCAACCAAGTCACTAGTGCTAACTGATGTCTTGTATTAAACAGAAGTGTTGCCTCAGCTCTTTCCACTCTGCTCAGTCCCGCTCATTTCAGCAGAGGCCAATAGAAAAGGGCACAGAACCCATCGAGCCCAGCGTTCAAGCACTGCCACTACCCCAGGGTGGTCCTAATGCGCAACTAGAGTGTTTAATTACGTGTCAAAAAATCCTCTATCTTGCATGCAAAAACGCACACCTGAGTTTGTGAATGAGTCAATTTTATCTTGTACACCACTGAACAGCACATGAAGTAATATAATAAGAACAAGGTCTCTCTCCCCACAGATTGCTGCACTTCTACATACTTGGACAATTAAGATAAAGAAAACCTAGATCAGGGCAGGCCTCACTCTCAGACACAGTCTGTCTTATCACAAAGTGGTAAGATCATTTTGTTAAGCTATTATGTTATTTGAATACTGTAGCTTCAGTTTATTAATGCCAAGGATGACAAATATTTCCAAAAACTACAGCTGTCAAACCACTGGAGAGTACCCTAGTCTCAATTTGGGAACACCCAACTTCCTAGTTACATCTGAGTATGATCTAATCCAACTGGAGGGGAAATCATAACACACCGACACTTTAGACTGTACTTGAATAACTCTGTCTCTCTCATCCTCCCCGATCCCTATTCCTTGCTCATGTAACTAGCAGGTGGGTTATATATTTTGTCTTGTTACCCTTTTGCAGAGGCCTGGTTTATGTTAGAGTTTTGTCAACATCCAGACACAGAGGGACCACAACCTGATAAAACCTCAGATTTGTATTGGAGTTACATTTCCTCCTCCAGCAACATAAACACCATCATGCCACCATATGTCAGCAAATGAAAAGCAAGCATGGAAAGGGCTGGCAGTCACACTAACCTTTGACAGTGTGGTA
>NW_005842811.1:669598-674253 GCF_000455745.1 Alligator sinensis | reverse complement strand
TCTCTTTCCTATCGCAAAGTTAATGATTTTGGGTGTGGTTTGTAAGGATTTCTCTCTCTGGTGGGTTGCCTACATGTTTGTTTGCTCCGTCACCAGTTTTAAGCACCTGTTGTTGTTGCTTCTAATATCTTGATTACTGAAAACAGAAATACATTGCAAGTGCCAAAAAAATTGATGGCCGTTTCCACGCGCAGCCACGCTACTTCCTACCTGCCAAGCCTCTTTAAAACTAGATACTGGCATAAGTCATGATGCAACATAGAACAACTCTCTTATGGCACTGTCTGGCTGAGAGAGGACTCTATGAGCTTTACTTATCTCCTTTACTCCCAGCTGTCAGCCAGCAGTCGCTCCACCTGCTGCCATACTGGATTCTCCCTCACAAACACCATACAGAACAAAGCAGACTGCAACTATAGTGCTGATGCTGGACTTGTTAAGGTCGAGCCTTGTTGTGAGACATTCCCAATACCCCTCCAGATTCCTAAAGGCAGATTCAATAGCCATTCAGCACCTGCTGACTTGGGTATTGAGTTTCTGTTTGCTACTGTCCAGACTCCCAGTGTATGGCTACCCAAGTCAGGGAAACAAAGGGTAAGAGGCATCTCCCAAAATATAGGCAGCGGCAAATCCAGGGGTGTGCAGTAGTGCAGTTGTGCTCCTTTCGACTCCTATTCCACCCAAAGTTTAAAAAAAGTTTCCTGGCAGTGGCAGTGCATTTCTATTCAGGCAGCAGAGAGGGAGTCTGCTGATTTCACGGCTCATCATAATCTGCCTGATTCCTTCTCAACTCTTCATTCCACAAGTGTTAACAACAGTCTCTCCTTGTTTAAAGGTCTTAAGATTCCACTAGGTTAAGCAATTATTTCTTCTGCAATTCTGTTGTCTGCTCCTGGTAATGTAGCACCTAGTCCACAGCCCTGCAGGCTGTTTTCAGCTCTAGCCAAAAACATTAACTCAGGTGTGGAAATAATTTGCAATGAAGCATTAGTCAAGATGCTCTGGAAGGCTTATGTTTGGTTTATGAATCAGAAAAAGATGCATGCTTAACTCTAATGACTACAGAATTTGCGTACATTTTGCCTAGTCTGTTGAGTTTTTAATACACAACATGGCAAATTACACATAGTAAATAATACCCATTTCAATAAAGTTAGATTGACTTTTGTGTCCATCTTAAACTGAAAAATATTTCTAAAGCAAATCCCGGGACATCATTCTCCCGTTGTACTCGGCCTTGGTGAGGTCGCAGCTGGAGTACTGCGTCCAGTTTTGGGCTCCGCAATTCAAAAAGAATGTGGAGAAGCTTGAGAGAGTGCAGAGGAGAGCCACCCGCATGATCAGAGGTCAGAAAAACAGACCTTACAATGGGAGGCTGAGAGCCATGGGACTTCAGCCTAGAAAAGTGCAGGCTCAGGGATGATCTGGTAGCCACCTATAAGTTTATCAGGGGTGACCACCAGTATCTGGGGGAACGTCTCTTCACCAGAGCGCCCCAAGGGATGACAAGATCAAATGGTCACAAACTCTGCTGCGACCGATTCAAGCTGGACATAAGGAAGAATTTCTTTACTGTCCGAGCCCCCAAGGTTTGCCACCAGAAGCAGTTCAAGCACCCACTGTGAACACCTTCAAGACACATTTGGATGCTTATCTTGCTGGGATTATAGGATCCCTGCTGACTTCCTGCCCATGGGGCAGGGGGATGAACTCGATGATCCTCTGGGGTCCCTTCCAGCCCGAATGTCTATGAAATCTATCAAATATGGCCCTAGACTCCTAGCATATTAGTAAAGCTTCTAATTTCTTTTTACCTGGAGAAATAAATGTGTGTATTGTGTTACATGTGACCATGCACCACACCATCTGCACCCCTCTTTTCTAAAATCCTAGATCCACCTATGACTATAGGTAAAGCTTCCTGGATGTGGTGGTCGGGGAAGAACAGTCCTGGATGTAACTTTTAGGACAGACCCATGTGTTCAAATGAGTGCATCAGGCATCATTCCTGACCCACAATTTTTAATATCAGTTAACCATTCCCTGTAATCTAACAGGACTTGCATCACAATGGAAAAGCACCACTTTCTATGGTCCTACCTGGAGGCTGGGTGTATAGAAATGAGTCCTGTGTCTTATCCCTTTGCTGCTATCAGAGGGCTCTCACAAAATGAGGTTCCGTATTTTCCCTCCACATCATCAAGGAGGATGCATATGATACTTCTGCACATTTGGATGATAACAGCCCTAACCATGGATTCCCACCTCAAGGGGCACATCCCCACATGCAGGGGTGCACTCTTGCAGCAGCAAAAAAAAGTAGCAGCACAAATACGTGCCACTACTTTTTGTCACTGCATGCTGGTACAGGGCAAAATGCCCCGCTTCAGGGAAACGCCTCCTCCCGGCTCCGTGTCCTGGAGGAGCCAGGGTGGAACTAGAGGAGACGACACTCTAGCCATCAGCCAGAGCATCTCCCGGGAGGACCGAGCCCCCCGTATCTGCCAGAGCACGCTCCTGTGGCAGCCACCGTGCTGCTTTTTTTTGCAATTTTTTTTTTTTTTTGCTACCGGGATTTTCCAGTAGCAAATTTTGCCCCCACGGTGCCAATTTGCAGCATGGAACATGTTTTAATGTGCTGGGTACACAGTTTGTGGTGCTGCAAAAAGATTTGTAGCACCACAAACCACACCTGCCTGCACATCTGGACTGGGCCAAACAGATTTCCCATAGAACAGTAACAATCTAGGGTCATCAGCTGCCACAGTGCAACTGCCACCTACTTTTGGACCAGCAGAGCTGTTGGGTCAGCGCTGGAGGACAAGAGCAAGCTCAGCACATGGCTTGAGAAATGCTGGCTTCCATATGCACGTTCAGCTGCCACTGTTGACCATCCCAGAACTGCAATATAGGAAGCCCATGCTAGTTTCCCAAGCCCAGAAACAGCATTTAGTGATGTCCAGATGGCCAATCAGCCTGCAGTTACTATCCATTTACTGAAAAGACCATTCATTCCCTTCATCTGACCCATCTGCCTCCTTGCCAGACCAGTTCCAGGTCAGGCAGAGCAAATATGAGAGCCTTTCCAGGCCTAATTAGCAGGAAACACTCCATCACCATTTTGGCATCCAGGCTGATGGCAGGGAAAAAAACATGTGGGACTGTAAGTATTCAAAAATAGTGAGGGAAATAAGGGGGAAACAGAGAGAACAGCACTGAGGGACAGGTGCTCATAATTCCTCAGTATAAAATCAGCATCTCATAATGCAGCGCACACACTCTCCTCCTTTTTCCTCTAAAGGCACAAGGCCTTTTAGTTCAGCTATGCCAGAAACCAGGTTATTCTTTTATTAGCCCCTCTTTAACAACTGAGATATTAATTCACCTTGTTAACAACTCGTCTCAATTTGTACCAACTGAAACATAACAAAAATTTTAAGAATTCAAAAAAATATCACATATTATCACTTATAATATCATTTAGAGAGCAATTCTACTTGGTATCGGCACACCTCCAGAGCCTAAAGCCACTGCCTCTTAGCTTCTCAACGGACATAAATTGCAAGTATCCAAACTCCGCTGTCATTATCTTTTGCTTTTAGGAAAGAGAAACAAGCTGTTCCATAAGAGAGACGCACTGGGCGACCGCACTGAGCTGAGCAGCTCTCCCACAATGGCACGTACGAGCAAAGAAAAACCTAGACAGACTTGTTCCTCGAACGTAAGAATCGCCATTTACTTGGTCAGCCTATAGGTCTGTCTTGCCAAGTCTCGCGGGTCAGAGAGACAAGCAGCGGATGCTGAAAGGCAGAGTGAACGGGGTCTGCCCGGGTTTTTCCCCCCACTGCTCCTCTCTCACTTGCAGCCGCCAGCATTTAAAGTCCAGGACGCTCTAGTTCAGTGGCCGAGCGCCTCGCTCCCGAGCCCAACAGCTACCGATGCCCTTTCTCTCCAAGAACGTGTGGGATCCCTCTCTGGACCGGCTGCACTGTCAGCCTCCGCAACACCCGGAGCCAAGGAGTGACACACTTTCATTGCGCTGCGTGAAAAATAACTTATTTTTGCTAGTTTTAAGCTTCCTGCCTACTCGTCTGTTTTGTGACCCCTCCTTCTCCTACCCCGAGAGAAACGGGGTCAAATAATAAAATCCTTACGTCCTTTTTTTTCGCCGTTAAACCCTGACCACGCACCTTCTTTCTAAAGGGAACAAGCCAGGCCTTTTTAGCCTCTCCTCCTAGGGAAGCCCCTCCGTGGCTGCTGAGCATCCTCCCTGCCCTTCTCCAGGGCTCCTCGAGCCTCGCGTCGGGGGCTGGGGGGAGGCACCGTGGATTTCGAAAGGGGGCGTCACGACCCTTTTTATGTCGTTTGCGACCCCCTTCTCGACAACAACTAACGCTCCCCTTGAGTTTCTCTCCTGCGATATCTACTTTACCAATCCTTTTTCAGACCAGGCTTCAAAGGTGCTCAGTCTTGCCCCCCGAGGGACCGGGGCTTCACCCGCCCGGCGGGGAGGGAAAGGGGGCGCGCAGGAGCCCCTTGGGGGTCGGCAGTTTGGCAGGGGGCGGGAATGGCGGCGTTTCCCGAGCCCGGGGGCCGAGGCTGAAGGGTGCTGGCGCCCGGGGCCACCTCTGCCCCGAGCGAGGCGCGTTTCCCGG
>NW_005842811.1:660300-669512 GCF_000455745.1 Alligator sinensis | reverse complement strand
CCCCCGACGGCTTCCTGGCCCCGCCCCCGGATGTCCTCGGCCTGGCCCGCGTTCCATCACGTGTCCCGTTCCCGCGCGTTCCGGGCCTTGCTGGTGCTGCGCCGTCCTCGTGACCCCCCGGGGCCGCAGGGCTGTCTTCCAGCGCCCTCCTTCCAGGGGCCGCGTTGGGCTGCTAGGACTCCCCGGGCTTGCACCGCCTCCCCCTGGGCAGAGTGCTCTTGCCTTACCCGCCGCCCTCATCCGTTCCTGGAAACCACGACTTAATTCCAAACATCATACCTCAGAACCGATTTTCCCGTAGGGAACAGCGGTATCAATGGGGGATTGGTTGCTGAACCCCAAAACTGGTTGGACCCAAAGCAGTGAAGTCTAATACTACGGTCAAACAGGTTTATCTCAAACCAGTTTGTGCGTGTTGCACTTCTGTTCTGTTGCGGGTTTAAACCAGTTTCAGATCACTTATGTGTCACGTCTGCCCCTAGTCTAAAAGAGAGGAACTGGGCCCTGACGCTTGTACCTCGCTCGTGTTTCGCAGACTGCTTGCCCCACCTCCGCAATACTTTTGCAACAGAAATGAAAAGAGCGCAGAGTCATTTAATGGTATTTTTGAACACTACTGTTTTTCAGTCTGGTGTTTGTATGGGATCACTTCAGGTTAATTATCCTGTACTTGAGTGGCATGACAGATCTGAAATGCACTTTCAGGATGAGTGGCAATGTAGCAATTGAAGTATTTTTTTTAAGAGCTTGTGACTAGGGTAAGTCGGTTTTATTGACTTGCCTTTCAGCCAGAACAGCCGCAGAAAGAAGAAATTATTGAGAGAAGGAAGACTACAGAACGTGAACAGGGTAGTTCTAACCAATTATTCACAATTTTGAACGCTGTCAGCTAGTACAGGAAACCCTCAATATTCGTGGGTTCGGCATTCACTGCTTCAAATATTCACGAATGCCAAACCTGTGTTTTAAATACACTTTCAGGAGCTCCATGCTTGCTGCTGCCAAGCTCCTGCCACTGCGCTCCCACTGGAGCCGTGGCCCTCCTCCCCAGCTGCCGGGGCCACGGCATTCATGAACGTGGTGCCTTATTCACAGATTTCACCATTCATGGGGATACGAGAACATATCCCCAGCAAATGACGAGGGTTGCCTGTAATATATTTCCTCATACTTGACCTTTTTGTACTCCATTCCACTTGAACAAAGTCTTAACGGTACAGTATAAATTACTAGCCCCCTAAGTCATTTCTCTATCCTTCCTTGATTAAAAAAATAATGCTATTAAAAAATCAGCATCTGAAAAGTGAACCAAGAGAGTCCACACCCATCCTCATCTGCTGTACCTTGCAATACTGAGCCTGTTTTGTGTTTGTCTGGAAGCCCCTCAAGGAAGAGTTGGGAGGCCTGATTTTTTTAATGATTTACACTTCGGTTTTAATTCTTGGTCCTTTGTCCAGCTCTTTCACTTGTGCAGCAAAAAGCAGCCCAAAACAGCCCTGAATGGACAGCCATAAATTCCATCCAACAAAAGGGAATCGTTGAGTGATAGAAAACTGGCACAGAGTATCTCAGATGGAAAGAGCGAGCCTGAGGCATGGCTTGGGCGAGGCTGGAACACATGATTTTGTCCAATGCTTTGCTAGCACAACGGGATCGCTGCCACTGGCGTAACTTCAACAATCCTGAAGCAGGTCTAATTTACACAACACGTAGGAGATGCATGGGGGTGCACATGCACCCCCTGACAGCGCTGACCCCTTGTCAGCCAGCGTTCCTGGGCGGGGGGAGCAGGCGAAAGCACTGGTGCCTCCCGCTGAGAGCGCCAGCCAGGGAGTGTGCCAGGAGAAATGGTCCCCCTGTGGCTGATCCCACTGACCCGGAAGTGCCAGCAGCATCCCCAGAAATGCTAGTGGTGCACCGCTGCTAGTTGCGGGTCGGCAGGATCAGCCAACACGAGGGGACCCTCCCCCCGGTCAGCAGGATTGGCCGCAGTAGGATCCTGGCCTGTGGGATCGGCCATGGGGAGACACCTCCCCACCAGTCACTGACTGTTCAGTCGGGGGGGGGGGGGGGGGGGGAAGTGCCCCCCCTGACTCAGGAGTCACCAGTCGCCCATGCATGAAAGCAAAAATAATTTCTGAGATTGAAAGGTCATGTAGAACTACCTGCTCTCTCTCCCTCCTTAGCAGCACCAACCAGTAATTCATGTCTGCTCAGTGTTCAGCCCAGCACAGATTCTGTCATCTATACCTGTGCAAAGTAGGAAAAACATGCTACCATTCTGGTTTGGCAACATTTTCTACCTCTTCTGACTCAGCTCAGGTGTACACAAAGTCTAAGGCAGCGCAGCCTCAGGTTCAAGTAACACCGTACTCTTTTCAGTGTGCTATGGAGTAAGCTGCAGGAAGGGAAGCATGAGACTCGATTGATGATCCAAAGACTACAGGCTCTGCAGGTGGCCAAAGTCAGAATGCCAATGAACTACGTGAAGGCGGATCTAATCATGGTTTGATTCTGTATCTTTTCTCATTCAAGATTAATTCTCTGTATAATAAATAGATTTCCTTTGTTCTACAACTAGTGTAATAAATGCCCGTTGTTCTACTGCTATTAGTGGATAGTGCACAGTTGTCCTGACTTCATATGTACACACAGGGTAAAGGGGACTTAATGCAAACGTGAATTTAGCTTCCAAACCCCCAACCTCTTTCAGACACCTCTCATATTCATGGAATGGCTTTAATAGTATAGTCAAGGGTCTTCGAGCAAGTATTACTACATATGGCTAAGCTTTAGCTTGATTGTTTTGTTTATGCAAAGACCAAGGCTCAATTTACTTTATGATAGCTTTGTTTATATCGTGGAGGAAGACAAAGGAAGCCCATTATTTTTTCCAAGGCTACACCTAGTTGTTTAGTATGACTGGTCCTGCTGGTTGTGGGAAAAGCATTGTCAAAACTACATAGCATTCAAGAGGCCACCTTTAAAAGAATTGACTCCTCATGACTCCTGCCTACCTGTTTGTGATGAGCTTTACCAGCTTTATGGAAGTGAGCCCCTTAGTGCTCTGCTCCAATACAAAGCATCTCAGCAGACACACTATTATAAATACTTAAGTACAGATGAATGACAAAATTAGGAACTTGAGTAAAAGAGAATCAGTTTAATTAATGAACTCATGACATTATAGTTAAGAGCAAGTATTCTGTAATCATTGCTCTTCAGCAACTTTATTAATCTTTCCCACGCAATATTACCATGCATTTTATCACACTGAGTCATGTGTCCCTTAAGAAGCATCTAACATCAGTAGAACTACTCAGTATAAGGGTGATGGGAACCTAGTCCAAATCAGTGTCAGAATTTCTGTTTTCATAAAAGAAACCTGCCCCAATTACAACATTAAAAAAACTAAGTAATATATGTACAGCCCCTCTCACCAGCAAAAGAACTATTCTGTGTGCCTTAGTCTTCCTTTGCTTAGAAAGATGTATTATGACTCAATCTCTGAACCTTCCAGACAGCGAGTGGGTATTAGGGCCGTTCTCAAATGGAGTAACCATAACAGCTAAAAAGTGGTAGAAGATGGGTGAGGGGTATACTGTAGGTGTGTGGAGATGAGATGCTAGGAGACATGCTTCCAGGTGAGAAGGATGTTATCTTCGCACACAACTTCATAAAGCCAAGAACCAACTCTGTTTCTGGGAGGCAATGACATTTTACATAGCTGAGATGTTGAAATCCTTCCTGGGAACTGAGGAGGAGAATCATAATACATCTTTTAGATGGCAAAATCAACAGTCACAAATGCTGATGAGCAATCCTTGCCCATTAATAAAACATCTTGAGAAATGGTTTATTAACTGCCTATATTTTATGCAGCTGGAGGCTTTATAAGTGAACATTAACATTTTAAGGCCACAAGAAACAATTAGGATCAGCTAGTATGACCTCTTACATAACACAAGCTACAGAAATACATGTTAATTTTGGCATTCCCACTCATAATGGCCATCTGAACTACAGCATGTATTTTAGAAAGGCATCTGGGTAGGAAATTGTATAAGATGACCACTATGACAGAAGATGTATGAATAGCACTTTGCTAATTTGACTCTCTTTCACAAGAGCTAAATTATTATGACCATCAAAAGATGTGAAAGGAAGAGACTCTTTCTCATAGTTTTCTGGCATTATGGCCTAATTCTGCAATGTGCTAAGTGTTTTTTGTCCTCAGTTCTACTGACCGCCTCATCTAACCCTACTAAAGATGTTGAATGTTCTGAAATATTCTCCTCCATGGATTCTGCCAGTGAAATCTGAGGAAACAACCTGCTGCATCATTGCTCTTGTGTGAAAGAGCATTACTGAGTATACTGGGTTAATGCAAGGGCAACATTTTTCAGAGTTACATACAGCGGATGTGATTCATCTGCATTGAACTGTTCCTTTGCAGCTGGCTAGGACATTTAGTGCAGCCTGAAACTGGTTTGAACCAATTCAGGAAAGATTACCCAGCATAAAATCTATTCCCTGGTATCACTAAATTCTGATGCCACTCTTTTCATACTGCTGGCTTAGCAAGAAAAAGGGGAAGAGGCCCAAAGGAAAGGATTTTGTCCACGGCTTTCCTGCTCTGCCAGTCCTTGTTGTGTTTTGGGTTTCTTGTGCCCATTTGCACCCTATCAAAACCCTGCAGCTGCTTTCAAATGTCTCCTGGGGACCAGACTTGCACAAAGCAACAGTGGGATTAGGGAAGCACAAAGGTGGGTTTTAAGATCTCTTTGCACATGCCTCCAATCAGCACTCTCCAAAGCTCAGTTGTACCCCAGGACATGGCTGAATATTTCAGAAGTTGAACGTCTTCACTGGCTAGGTTTCTGTAACATTCTGAAGACGTACGTATCAAACATTATAAAACAAAATGAGTTAATAGAGTTGGTTTCACACTTTGATCATTAAAAATATGAGCCTGAAATTTTGCTAAGAGGCTGGTCAAAGCGGGATGCTAGGCCAGGACTAGGAAGACTACAGTTAACAGAAAACTTCTTTTATTTTTAAAGCCTGCCTAAAACTCTTCTTGGAAGTCCTGATACTTTTTAAAGCCAGTAGCACAGCAAACTACAGTCTATAACACGGGTGGGCAATTATTTTGGGCAGAGGGCCGCTTACTCAGTTTTGGCAAGCCATCAAGGGCCACATGACAGGCAGCCAGGAGCACATAAATAATTTTCTAAACTTTTTAGGGGCCCTGCAGGCTAGATAGAATGGTCTTGCGGGCCGCATCTGGCCCCTGGGCCACATTTTGCCCACCCCTGGTCTATAACATCCCAAACTGCAAAGCAGGATGCGTCCTTTTCTTTAAGACTGAAAATACATTTTAATCAGATATTTTGTGTGAGCCTTGCACTGTGGAAGTAGTATACAAAAATACAGACATAAATTAAAACAATTACTTCTTGTGTACACTTCTCTGAAAATATGCAGGAGTGCAGTCCTTCACAATGAAACCCATTTAACAAGAGTAACAATTCAGAACCAGAAAAATCTCTACAAACATTTATTCAATATGACCTTCAACTAAAATAACTGTCAGAGGTTTAGGCACCACTTGCACTACCTAGTGACTCTGACAGAAACAGAAATGAATTATACCACTGCCAGAACAGCAGCAGCCTTCATAATAAATCAAACGCATATTGTAATGTGTACTGAAAATTTAACCAAAATACGTTAAGAACTTACATGTTTACAAAAGAAGTAGGCTGAAAGGCTTTTATCAAGATTTTCTTGTACTTCCCTTTTCCTATGCATGCTGTTTATGTTATCAATCTAGGAAGTGCATTATTCACCTGTTGAAAACACCAACAGCTCAATTATAGTTTCATAGTTGTCATGTTTTTAGTTACTAGAGAGTATTAACAACAAAAAAAGGCTAGAGGCTGAATTCCTAGAACAGCCTTCATTTAAAACTAATTCTTAATGTAATCAGTGGATTACATTACATTACATCAGCCACTTAATTTCAGAATTGCAACATACAGGAGATATTTAGTTAATAGAACATTCTTGAGGTTAAATAGTTTTCTTTCCACATTTAAGACAGTCGTGCGTCAGTAATTTTGTACCATTACAGTTCAATGTATTTTTCTTCTTAAGCTTTTTTTCCTGCCTCCTCTTCCTGTTTGTCTTCCTCTTCAGTTATTTTCTTTTGCTCCTTTCTCTTTTTCTTTTACTCTCTTTTCTGCTTCTTAGTTATTAGAATAGGAATTTCAAAACAACTTTGAAATGGTGAAGATAAAACAGTGCCACTATTGCGGGTTATATGATAAATTATCCCTCCAAAATCACAAAAAGCCAGGACATACACTCTTACTTGACTCTTACTTGACTTAAATCATGTGCTTAAATAATATCCTGAACTGGGACCTTACACTATTAGCGTCTATCATTGCAAAACTGCGTTGGAAAAATGGTGCTCAGGGGCATAAAGAGAGAACCTCATTGATGTCTTTGGGAGTGTGCATGCATAAAACAGTGAGGAATTTTGCCCACAAGCTTGGTTTTGTTTTCTTAACAATTGGACTATATATACCCATTCACAATTAAAATATCTGTAATATCATACAGCAGTGCACAGGCAATCTAGGAAGTTTTTGGAAAGTGTGGGAGACCACTTCCTGGTGCAAATGCTGGAGAGACCAACTAGGGACCGTGGTCTTCTTCACCTACTGCTCACAAATAGGGAAGCATTGGTGGGGGATGTAGAAGTGGATGGCAAGTTGGGCAGCAGGGACCATGAGATGATTGAATTCAGGATCCGAACAAAAGGAAGAAAGCAGAGCAGCAGTGTATGGACCCTGGACTTCAGAAAAACAGACTCTGACTCCCTCAGGGAACTGATGGGCAGGATCCCCTGGGAGGCCAGTCTGAAGGGGAAAGGAGTCCAGGAGAGCTGGTTGTATTTTAAAGAAACCTTACTGAGGGCGTGGGAACAAACCATCCTGATGTGTAAGAAGATTAGCAAATGTGGCAAGGGACCAGCTTGGCTTAGCAGAGACCTCTTTGGTGAGTTTAAACACAAAAAGGAAGCTTCCAAGAGGTGGAAGCTTGGACAAACAACTTGGGAGAAGCGTAAAAATATTGCTCCTTTATGGAGGGATGAAATCAGGAAGGCCAAAACGCAACTGGAGTTGCAGCGAGCAAGGGACATGAAAGGTAACCAGAAGGGTTTCTACAAGGGGAAGGTCAGGGAAAGCGTGGGTCTCTTACTGAATGCGGGGGACAACCTAGTGACAGATGATGAGGAAAAGGCTGAAGTGCTCAATACCATTTTTACCTGTCTTCACAGGCAGGGTCAGATCCCAGACTATTGTGCCGGGCTGCACAGTTCAGGGAGGAGGTGAGCAGCCCTCAGTGGTGAAAGAACAAGTTAGGGACTATTTAGAAAAGCTGGACGTATACAGGTCCGTGGGGCCAGATGCAATGCATCCGAGGGCGCTGAGGGAGTTGGCTGATGTGATTGCAGAGCTGCTGGCCATCATCTTTGAAAACTCGTGCTGAGCGGGGAAAGTCCTGGACAATTGGAAAAGGGCAAATATAGTGCCCATCTTCAAGAAAGGGAAGAAGGAGGATCCAGGGAAGTACAGACTAGTCAGCCTCACCTCAGTCCGCAGAAAAATCCTGGAGCAGGTCCTATAAGAATCCATTTCTAAGCACTTGGAAGAGAAGGAGGTGATTAGGAGCAGTCAGCATGGATTCACCAAGGGCAAGTCATACCTGACCAGTCTGATTGCCTTCTGTGATGAGATAACTGGCTCTGTGGATGCAGAGAAAGCAATGAATGTGATATACCTTGACTTTAGCAAGGATTTTGATACTGTCGCCCACAGCAAACTTGTAAGCAAGCTGAGGAAGTATGGGTTGGATGAATAGACTGTAAGGTGGATAGAAAGCTGGCTGGATTGTCAGGATCAATGGATAGCAATCAATGGCTTGATGTCAAGCTGGCAGCCGGTATCAAGTGGAGTCAGTCCTGGGGCCGGTTTTGTTCAATATCTTCATTGACAATCTGGAAGGTGGGACGGAGTGCAGCCTCAGTAAGTTCGCGGATGACACCAAGATGTGGGGTGTAGTAGATACACTGAAGGGTAGGGCTAGGATTCAGAGTGACCTAGACAAATTGGGATTGGGCCAAAAGAAACCTCATGAGGTTCAACAAGGACAAGTGCAAAGTCCTGCAGTTAGGATGGAGCAATCCCATGCAGCGCTACAGCCTGGGGGCTGAGTGGCTAAGCAGCGGGTCTGCAGACAGCGGCTCTGCAGAAAAAAGGACCCTGGGGGTTACAGTGGACAATAAGATGGATATGAGTCAGCAGTGTGCCCTTGTTTCCAAGAAGGCTGACAGCATACTGGGCTGCATTGGTAGGAGTGTTGCCAGCGATCAAGGGAAGTGATTCTTCCGCTCTATTCTGCACTGAGGCCACATCTGGAGTACTGTGTCCCGTTTTGGGCCCTCCACTATAGAAAGGATGTGGACAAGTTGGAGAGAGTCCAGTGGAGAGCAGCCACAATGGTTTGGGGGGGCTGGGGCACATGACTAGTGGCATACCAACGGTGGGGGGAGGGTGGTAGGAGGCCATGGCCCCTGGGCACAGGGCTATGAGGAGGTGCTGACTGGCCGCAAAACCGGAAGCAACTGCAGCAGCGCAGAGAAACGCTTCCGGTTTCTGGTTCCACCCGACCCCTGCCCCTTGTCAATGATCGGCCACTGAGGGATTCCCCCCCTTGCTCTGTGATGGGGGAGGGGGCACAAATGTAAACATTGGACCCCGGGTGCCAGAGACCCTTGGTATGGCACTGCACATGACTTAAGAGGAGAGACTAAGGGAACTAGGTTTATTTATAGTCTGCAGAAGATAAAACTGAAGGGGGATTTAATAGAAGCCTTTAACTACCTGAATGGTGGTCCCAGAGAGGATGGAGCTGGACTGTTCTCAGTGGTGGCAGATGACACCACTGGGTGGCACGGAAGTGGAAAGGGATCTTGGAGTCCTAGTGGACTCCAAGATGAACATGAGTTGGCAATGTGACGAAGCCATCAGAAAAGCCAATGGCACTTTATCGTGCATCAGCAGATGCATGACGAATAGATCCAAGGAGGTGATACTTCCCCTCTATCGGGCGCTGGTCAGACCGCAGTTGGAGTACTG
>NW_005842811.1:651891-659886 GCF_000455745.1 Alligator sinensis | reverse complement strand
CCTGCCTATGCAGGGGGTCGGACTTGATGATCTATTGAGGTCCCTTCCGACCCTAACATCTATGAATCTATGAATCTATGACAGAACAAGGAGCAATGGGCTCAAATCACAGCCAGGGAGGTTTAAGTTGGATATTAGGAAAAAACTCACTCTCTAGGAGGGTGGTGAAACACTGGAACAAGCTCCCCAGGGAGGTGGTGGAGTCTCCATCTTTGGAGGTGTTTAAGGACCAGTTTGACAAAAGCCCTGGCTGGGATGATCTAGTTGGGGCTTGTCCTGCTTTGAGCAGAGCCTTGGACTAGATGTGACCTCCTGAGGTCCCTGCCAACCCTCATTTTCTATGATTCGATGGTTCTATCATATATCCCTCAACTTGTTTAGTATTCTCAACAGTCTATTTCTATCTTTTTTAAAGATACTAAAATATCTTTCAACGTTACACTACGTGCCAGTAGTATGTTACCGCATGTCATATCATATGATTGACCACTTTGATAATCAGCCAGATAAGAAATCATCTAGCAAATATTATGAGGTTGAAAATTAGTATTTTTTTGCAAGAAATGCTGGTGTAAATCAAAGGCTTAAGGGAATGGCAGGCAGTACTGTCTTATTTCTATCACTGTATGATGGGATGGCAAGCAAATACTTTACTGTCTGTTGTTGTATAGTATGAATTGAACTGAACCAATGTGGTATGGATTGAACTAATGTGGATGGCTGGTGAACAAAAACTGTTTGTTTTCTACTTTTAAATTAAATGATAAATGTCACCTTAATTCTGCAATATGCTCAGTCTCTTATGAAATCATGTAAAGCAGGGGTGGCCAACTTGCAAAATATGGGTGTCACAGGTGCCATGGGTAGCCTCTGTGTGTACCACGAGAATGGGGAGGGGACAAGCAGCACAGTGGCAGATAAGGCAGGGAGCAGAAAGGAAAGCAGCAAATTGGGCAGGGAGCATAGGGACAGATGCAAAAAGCAGAGCAGCAAATCAGGCAGGGAGCACAAGGCTGGGAACAGAAAGCAAAGCAGTAGATCAAGTGGAACTTGAGAAGGGTTCAGGGCTGATTTTTGGCACATCTGCCCAAAAGGTTGGCTGCCACTAATTTAAAGTGTGCACAGAACTGATTAAATTCAAACATAATTGCTGGAATTTAGGGTTAATTAACTAATATAGCCTTACTTGCCTTTTCTAGCTCCCCAAGCTTCATGTTCATCATTTGTAATAAGGAAATGATCAAATACCAGATCTCATCTGTTGGAACGGAACGGCTATGGCTGCATGTACACGACACGGGATTTCACGTAGACAGCCGCAGAATTTAAATGTGGCTTTTTTTTGGTGTGGTGCAGTTCTGTTTGCACGACATGGCGTTCGTGTTTGCACAAACAGCACTTTCGAACAAGTTAAGCCCCTATGTGCCATTCCCCGCAGATGTCAATAGAGGGAGTCAAATACTAATATACCCCCTAGAATGTCTTTCCTAATGCATTACAGCAGGAGGCACATGTGAGCCACCCGGGCTCCTCAGTCCCTGGACTCTCATTGGGCAGTCCTGACTGTTTGGGAGTCTTCTCTGGTCACCGGCACCCCAAAATCCTTGTCACTCGCACCCACCTATGCTCATTCGGTCTGGTCTCTCTCCATCAGTACAAGATCACAGGGACTGCATACCACTCCCAAAAGACAAGCCACCTGGGTGAATCCTTCCCTCTCATTCATTCCTTTCCCCTTCTCTTTCCATTCCACCATGGAATTTGTCATTAATGTAGCGGCTTAATAACTACCTATCATAAGAGTATTGGGTGGGTGGGTGTTTGTTGCCTCCTGGTTGACAAGCGATTGCTGCCTATATATATGTTGGTGGTCTTCTGTCTTTTTTTCCCATTTTGTTTTGTTTTTTTACTACATTTCCCAGCATTCTCGACCTCATTGATCTTCTTTACAGTTTCCAATGGGAAAGCCTCCAGTTTCTGGGCCAGGTGCACTGTCTGTTTCTGTAGTGCACATATGGCTTTTTGTAGGTATGTTGTGAATATTTTTTATAAATGTTTTTGGAATGTTTTTTTCAAACAGCGGCTTGCTGTTCGGCTTGTCCCCTCTGACCCCCCACGCCTAGCCCAAGAGGAATGGGCTCATTCAGATGTGGGTGATGGTGCATAATGTCCCCCTCCTGCAAACCACTGTAGTAGACAGGCACAAATTTTTTAAAGTGTAAAAGAAAAAAATAATTTAATTTGGAACAAAGCACTCCCTAGCGGTTGTTCCCAGCAATGTGTAGTGCAAGACAATCTCACAGAAGGGCCACCCGACCAGCCTCTCCTTGAGGATATTTCCTCGGTCCCTGTGCTGCTGCCCCACGTCTCTGTTGTCTTTCCACCACCTGTCGCGCTTCTTGTTCCCAGGAGTCCTTGAAAACCTGTCCTCAGCTCTCGCAGATATTGTGCAGCATAGTAAAGGGTGTTAGATTTTCTTCGTCCATGTTGAGCCGGCATGTAAGCCCCCTCCATCATCCTTTCAGTCATCCAAATGCACATCCTGCAACTGCTGAGGCGGTAGTTAAAAACCACATCTAATATGACTACAAAGATAGGAAGCAGCTCAGTTACTTGCTTTACCCTTTCCTGATTGAGTTCTAGAGGGAGTGGTAAAAATGTTTACTTAAACAATATATTTTCAGAGTTTTTCTGCCTTAAAAAGTGGCTATGAAAATTGTATTGTGTAGCTTATGGTTCCATGAAAGCTCAGAGGAACCTTGCCTCTCGCATGTTTCCTGGATCATCCAGGTTACAACATGACTACCATCACTACCAAAAGTGAATCTGTTATTTACATCTCTGGCAACCCTAAAATTCACCCCAGAACCTGAAGGCCAGGCTGAGTTCTTTCCTATTTTCACAGTCAATCATACATTTGAGACAAGTTTACTATAAGTGAAGTTAAGGTACATCTGAGCATAGTGAATCTTAACTTGTGATAATGCTCTTGGGAGATTCTGCCCAGCTCTAAATCACATATATGGAGGCAATCATGGCACTACTTCAATAACTATGAAGGCAATGTTAGTCCCACACTAACAAGGATCTAGCTGGTAGATTCAAGCAGGTTACTGCCTCAGCTCTCCCAGATGGGGAGTGGGACTGAGTCCAGGATGACAAACTAGCCTTCATTCTCCCACATGGCATTACAGCACACTACCATTAGGCAGCTTGTACACGTGTTTATTAAATTGTGCAAACCACACACTGTACATACACGTGCTTGCAGACCTGCTAGAGATCAAGGCCAAAAACATCGAAGTTGCTTTATTTAAAAGTAGTGTCATTTGCTATTTATTCTGGTTTGCTAATTTCTGCCTGACTCCATTTGCCTTTGTAATTTGCGTTTGTAATATGTATGAGATTCCCATTTACTCTAAATAAAGAACATCTGTGACAATTTTGAATGCTATTTCAAAATGTATTGTAATAATATCTCATTTATTCAAACTAATCAATTGACAATATAACCCTTCATTGTAAGTTTAGTTACACCAAATCATAAATCTATCGTGTAACAGTATCTAATTTTGATAATGACAAATCACTTTTTCCAGTAAATTGAATCACTAGAGTCACAGTTTAAACATACCACCCTGCCAAACTCCCCCCACAAAAAACAACCTAGAAAGCTGTAATTGAGCTCCTAGAGACTAAGATGCAAAATTACAAATAATAAGTAAAAACATTTCTGAGTCAGCAGCTTTGTTATTTAGAAAATCCAGGTTTGGAAACACCTCAGAACACTAGCTCCTTGTCTGGGAAAATAAAGGACATAAAACCAAAGTGATATGCACAGTCATTTGGAAAGAGCAGTTAACTATAAAATATACAACACCAATAACGTAAATGCTTCACTTCTAACAGAAAAAAAAATAAAATTTTTCCCCACTGTGTTGCTTGTCTATTTGTCATCTATCTGGTCTCCTGTCAAACCAAATTTGACCCCAGCATAAATTAGTGCTAACAGAGCTGACCCTAGGGCATGCAGGACCCGGGGCATATCTGGCTATGCAGGGGAAGACGGGGTGGCAAGCAGCCAGACCATGGAGCTGGGGAGGGTGCGGGGGCACTGTCTGCAGGGCCCCCCAAAGCATGAGCCAGGGGCAGTCGCCCTGATTTGCAGCCCCCCCTCCCCGCCAACAGCTCTGGGTATGGTACAAATCTTATTGCATAGCTGAGCTTGCTTACACCGGGGCTGAATTTGGTTTAGCGTCTTTATCACAGTTTTGATCTCGTTTCGAATGGAAATTCTGTGGAGCAACACCATAATTGGCTATGATACTGGAGTATAATATAATAATAATAATGATTGATAGTAATCTCTTGGGAAGGAAAAGCAGAAGAAAGTGTTTGGACAAGTGGTTTTCCACTGTACTGTGATCAGTGTTTTCTTTACCTGGATAATCTACCCTCAAAAGACTTCTACAGTCTCAAGGTTTGGGACATTCCTGGCTAGATATTATTTCCTTGACATTCCTGGCTACATATTATTTCCTTGACATTCCTATTTTATTACTATCTTTAATCACACTGAAGAGCTACAACATAATTTTACTTTATAATCTAGACTTGAGGGTTCCTATTCCCTATCCAGCTCTTCATTTTAGCCATCTGGCTTTTAACATCTGGGTCAGGAATGTGTTTGGCTGGCTACAGTCCTGAAATGGTATTTACCATATGTATCAGGAAGAGTAAGTGAGAGCTTTAAAAGATATATGTTGTGAATCAATGTTTTGAGGAAATATCGTGGTTTACACTGAAGCAGGTTTACAACATGCCCAATCCCTTTTGTTAAATAACAGCAATCTGCTTGTCCACTGGACCATGTAGCTGTGATGAAATGGGAAAATGTCTGTTGTATTTCTTAATTAATATTATGTGTGGCTCTGTTTCCCTGTTCATTTTTATATGAAGGTAATCTGAGTGACTAGAGTGAAAGCAACAGAAACTGGAAAGAGACTCTAGAGAACTGAGCATGACAGGCAGACAATAGTGACAAAGATAGGACAGGCAGAGAGCTGCAGTAGAATCAAGATAACAATGGATGAGCCGTCAATTTAGGGGAGAAGCTACCTACTCAAGCTAGAATGGGCTGCCTTTTCCAAGGCTAAGCCTAGGATCAAACGAGATCTAAACCCTTAAAAGATTCTACACAAACGCAGGAGTTTGGGTGAGCTAAGCAAGGTTGTCAAGGATGAGTTGCCGAAAAGCTCGCAGTCTGTCATCCAGAGACGGAGACAGATGCTGTGAGCAAGGGTCCCTCTAAGCTGTGCGTGTGCACGGCCATGCACAAGAAAAAGCTTTGCCGTGCAATAACTTTTTAATGCCATGCACCCACCCCAGCCTGGCCACAGGTTGTTGCAGGAAAGGGGAGGAGTGGGCACACTAAGATACCCACGCACTCCCAGCCAAGATCACAGCCACAGGCAGGAAACTTTCACTAGGCTTGCGGGGGCCATTCACCGTGAATGGGGCCCTGGCCGGGCTGGGGCAGCTGCAGCCCAGCAGTTCATCCAGGGGTGCGGGCAGGTGGCTGCAGCTCCTGCCGCTGCACGCCCTGCAGGAGAGAGGGAGCAAATCCCCCCCCCCCTCTGGATGATGCCCTGGGCTCTGATTGCCCCACGATCCAGCCCGGCAGCCCCTCCAGACGCATGGTGCAGGCAGCCAAGTGAGGGCATGTGGCCCAGCTCAGCCCCTGATCTTTGCGTGGGGCAAGGGCAGGAGGGATCAAGGTGCAGTCAACCTGGTGCTACCATCAGGCCCTTCTGCACAGGCAGCCTGGTGCTGGCTGCCCCACAGCTCC
Organism: Alligator sinensis; assembly: GCF_000455745.1. NCBI lineage: Eukaryota > Metazoa > Chordata > Crocodylia > Alligatoridae > Alligator > Alligator sinensis. The sequence continues at coordinate 654,038 of NW_005842811.1, read as the reverse complement.
TCTGTGTAACAGCTCTGCAGGTGGGAACACCCGTTGCAGGGGTACTGCAACTGCAAAAGATACTACCATTTTTTTTTCAACCTAGAATCAGGATCCAGAAAGAGCAGTAGCTAATTATGTGACAGCTGGAAACGCTGGCATCCACATGTAGTTTTGGAAACATAACAGATTCCCTTATTAGAGACAGAATTACCTGTGGGCCATCTGGGCCTAAAATAAGGGAGAGATTGCTGAGAGTATTAGGAAAGTATCTTCACGCCCCTTTGTAAATCTATGGTGTGTCCACACCTTAAGTACCATACCCTGTTCTGGTCCTCATGCTTCCAAAAGGATACAGAAGAGCTAGAGAAGGGCAGAGGTGTGGAGGGGCTTCCAGATGAGGAGAGAGTAACAAGGCAAGGCCTGTTCAGTTTAGAAAAGAGAAGTTTGAGAGGAGGCATGAGAAGGATTTACAAAAAACTAAATGGTGAAGGTAAAGTCAATAGGGATTTATTATTGACTAGCTCTCATCAGCTAAGAACTAGTGGTCACAAAATGAAACTACCAGATAGTAAGTTTAAAATGAGCAGAAAGCAGTTCTTTTTCACCCAGTGTGTTATTAAAGTGGGAAACTCGTTGCCACCAGATGCAATGGAAACTGGAGAGTTCAGCCAGATTCATGAAGGGATTGGACACGTTCTTGGAGGAAAGGGGTATCAGTAGCTATCAGTGTTCCCTCTAAGCTGCTCACAGATCGAAGCGGCGCACTCACGGACCTAAGTGGTGTGCTCATGGACCATTACACCTTAGAGGGAACATTGGCTGTGAGCATGGTGGGACAGAGACGAAGATACCTGATCTAAGTGAAAATTGCAAGCTTTACACAGGTATGCAGGCCTCATTGTTTGGTTAAGATGGAGGTGGGAGGTATTATACTCTCCTCTAAATGCTTTATACCTTTTTGGGTTGTTGGTTGTAGCCATGTGGGTCTAAGGACAAAGGTATAATTACTTGTTCTAATAAAAGATATCACATCTATCCAAAGAACCTTGTTCGCCTTATACATTTTATGCTTTGCTCCTCTGCCTCTCCTCCTGCTGGAGCAGTGCAAGCGAGGCAGACTGTCCTGAGTCTGATACTGCAGTATAATGCCCTTGCTCAGAGACGTGCAAGGAGCAGGGCTGTTCTCCTTAAGCCTGTGGTGGGAACTGGGAGGGTTCCCATCAAGGGAGAAAGGCCCCTATCTAGCTAATCAGCTGATTTGTGGGATGGTGGCGGTGGGAGGGGACATTCTCCCAGGGTTGGGACCCTCCTTGGACTGTCTATAGCAGCTGCTGTTTTTTTAATTTGGCCGCCAAGGGCGCCAAGGGCCAACTGACAGTCTGCTCCCTTCCCAGGCACAGGAGAAAGCAGGCTGTCAATGGGTGCCTCCTAAGAGCAGGGGTAGCCCAGGGAGCAGCTCTCTAGTGACCTGTGCCTGGAGAGCTCACCCGTGAGCTAGCATGCATGCTCCAGCTCTTAGGCTGTTTTTCTACAAGTAAGAATTTCAGATAAAGTTTTAAAGGTAATAATGAATGCCTGGCTGTGGCCTAAGTTACTGCAGAGTTAAAAGGCGTTTATATACTTTTTTGGCGGGGGGTGCTTTAATTAGAGCTGGTCTGAGATCCGCTCTAATTAAAGTGCCTGGAGCATCTCATGTATCAGCGTCCCCGTGATGAAAAATGGCGGCAGGGGTGATTTAACTGAAGCTCATCAAATGAGCTTTAGTTAAAGTGCCCCCGCCATCATTTTTCAGCATGGGGACACTGATACACGAGACGGTGGATTCTGCGGGAGCACAGTAATTACCATGCTCCAGAACACTCAATTAATCAAGTCTGCTCTGACATGCTGTAATTACAGTGCATAGGAGCAGTCTTGCTGCTTGTGTATAGGCGCCCAAGATACCAAAAAACAAATATACTGCTGCTTAAGTAGGTGTTTGCATGTTTTTCAAGTATGGTGGGCTCCGTAAGAGAACAAAGACAATCAATTATAAAACAAAATATACTTGGAAGATTGAGAAACAATAGAGATTATAGCATTTACATCTGTGGGACACTTCCTAGTTTCATAGTTGGTAGGATCGGAAGGGACCTGAGCAGATCATCAAGTCTGACCCCCTGCCA